>NW_010136057.1:0-21145 GCF_000699245.1 Pterocles gutturalis | reverse complement strand
GGGCTGGCCAACCAGCTGGCTGAGCGATGGTCCCGCCAGAGCTGCCAAGAGCTCAGTGGCGTGGTGTGAAACCCTGCCTGGAGAGCAGCAGGCTGGCTGTCTGCCCACAGCCAGGGCAGCTCCCAGGGTGGTTACAAGCTGCTGGATCCATCCAGTGGGCTAATCAGGAGAATGGAAGTGATTAAATCAGAAGCAGTTGCTGCTGGGTAAGGTTTCAGATGTGTATTTTTAAGTATTATACATGTGACGATATGGCAGGAAGTAAGCTTGGGCATGCCCAGTTCAGTCATTGCAGACCTCAGACTGCAGCTGGAGTGACTGAAGGGTGGGTTTAGAATATGTCTCTGGGAGGATGGATTAAACCTGTTTCTTGCTCTAAAGTACCCAAGCTTGCCAATGTGCCTAAGCAACACAGCATTGCTGCTGAATGCTCAAAACACGCATATGTAAGAAGTAACACTTAAAAGTTCAGGTAAGCCGTTCCTTTAATGCAAGGTTCTAGCTTCTGCTTTGGAAGTGCCATTGCTATCAAACAATCTGTATGCCAAAGACAACGGATAAAAACCATTCCCACCCTAGTATTTTTTACCCTTCATCAGCAGAGAAAAATACTATATTGTAATTACAATGATTTAAAGGTGTGTTTTCTCAGGAATCTTGAAACTTGTGCTCTTGGCATATGAAGATGTTTCAGTCTCCACTTCTAAGTTTTAACTACCTGGGTTGTAGTTCATTTGGAAAGGCTCTTAACTTGGTTTTGCAACAGCTGTAAGAATCACCATCATGGCCACCCTGCCTCCCACGTTGGCTAGTGGTCCTTCTAGAAGGAGTTCCTTCACCACTATAACCTCCTGTCCTTCTCTGATCTCTGGGAAGCTTCCTGACAAAGATGACATTTGGATCATGCAAATCCAGATGTTTCACAGCCATGCGAGCCCCTAGATAGTTTGTGCCTTTTGAAGCCATTTTGTTTGTTTCCACCATATCCTGTGGCAAAAATATGCATGATGGAATTGTGCTGTATAAAGAAGTGCTTATTTTCTGTTTGCTTTAAATCTGATTTCTCTGGGTCCTGCCTAGTTGTCATTTTATAAAAACCAGCAATTGCTTGTTCTCTCTTTATCTTTAACACTGTTACAGACATCATATCTCTCATCTTGAGTTGTTTTCAAGCCAGAAAGTGAGTTACTTAACCTCTTGTGAAGAAACTGTTTTGTACCTCCCAAAAAATTATTTTAATTTTTTTGTCTCTTTCTGTGTCTCAGCTCTGTTGTACACTTTTTGAGGTGCACTGGAAGCACCACAATACTCAAGACAAGGGCATGCCATAAAAATGCTCTGTAGTATAAGTCCATTTTTTCCCCAATTTTTTCTTAGGAATTGTTAATGTTCTACTTGCCCTTCGGCTGTCATAGACCACTGATCTGATGTCTTGCAACTATGCAAAACTATGCAAAATGACTCCCAGATCTCTGTACAGAGAATGTCAGGAGTAATTCAAAACCAACTGTGTGATGCAGTTAGTATTTTTACCCATGACAATGAAGCTTATTACTCAGACTCTCAGTATTGAGATTTTTTTCCTAGCTCTATCATTTTGTCATCAAGAAACTTGGTCATGTTTTCCTTTGTCAGATTATCTGTTAATATGTTGACCAGATGCCCCCTAGCATGTCCCCAGAAGCCCTCCCAAGCCTTCTAGATTGTAAATTGGCTTTGAGAAGAGTCTCATTTATTTCTTGAGAACCTCATTTTCTTAAGAGTTATCGGGGAAAAAAAAAAAAAAAACCAACAAAAAAACCCAAAAAACCAACAAACAAAACAAAACCAAAAAAAACAACCAAACAAAAAAACCCAAGGCCCATAACAAAGCATATGCACAGTACGGAGTAGATCCCTTTGTTGCCACATCCACTCTTTAAAAAAAAAATGAATAGATTTGTAAGGCAAAACATCCTGCTGTGAAAGCTGTAATGATTCTTCATAATATGTCATAGGTTTACTTCTGGCACTATAGGACTTCACAAATCCACCTATTTTAGAGGTGATTCCTCAAACGACATACACACTCGGGAAAACAGTACACTTGATAAAAGCTAAGTCTGTAAGTGAAAGTGGCTTAGTATTTCCAAGATGTGGAACTGCTGCAATACTGATGTCAGAAGTTGGATCCCTCTTTTTTGGCGCTCTCAAATGCACATGATGCCAAAACCAAGTTGGGTGAGTGGGACAAATTACCAGCAGCTCTTTCACTGGTAGAAATAGTCACGAGGAAGAAGCTGCTGCTCCCACATTAGTGTTGCTGTCAGAGGTACAAGAGTGGTGCCCGAGGTAGCTGCCCCTTCATACTTCCTACTTGGCCTGGTCCAGCACGCTCATCTTGTAACTCCTGCCCCAGGGCTTGCTCTCCTTTTACCAGCCTGCCCCACAGCTCTCCCCTCCCATCACTGTGGGCACACAGAATGCTTTCTTCTCTCATTCTCCTCTCAAAATGTAATAAAATAAGCCCTAAACCTTATTTTTGATAGGTATCTATAAAAACTTGGATAGTGAACCTTCAGGTCCCCTTCCTTCCCAGTTTTAAAATGGAATTATAGACCAGCTGGCTTGCCTGAAGTCCAACTACTACGTCAGCACCTAAACAGGAATGTTCTTTGCTTTTATTTGGATTAAATACAGTATTTGTAAATATTTGAAATCACTTCAAATATCTAATAGTAAAGTCCCCAAAGACAAGCCATCTATTGCAGTTGTTTGAGGTTAATGCCATTGGAGCTTTCCTCTTCTTCTCTGATGCTTTTTCTACTCATAATTTCATGAAGTGGATTGAGGCTTACATAAAGCTACTCACTTTGCATGCAATACAGATGAAGGATGTCTTTTGTTTCTTGATTTTAGCAAGTACGTGGACTTCACAGAATCATAGAATGGTTTGGGTTGGAAAGGACCTAAAAGATCATCAAGTTCCACCCCCCCTGCCATGGGCAGGGACACCTTCCACTAGACCAGGTTGTTCAAAACCCCATCCAGCCTGGCCTTGAACACCTCCAGGGATGGGGCATCCACAGCTTCTCTGGGCAACCTGTTCCAGTGTCTAACCACCCACACAGTAAAGAATTTCTTCCTAATATCTGATATAAATCTACCCTCTTTCAGCTTATACCCATTACCCCTTGTCCTCTCACTACACTCCCTGACAAAGAGTCCCTCCCCATCTCTCCTGTAGCCCCCCTTCAGGTACTGGAAGGCTGCTATTAGGTCTTCTCGGAGCCTTTTTTCCTCCAGGCTGAACAAATGCCTAAGCACACAGTTAAACTCCGTCATCAAAGAAAGTAAGCTTTACTTACCAGAGATGATTAATAGGAATATATGTATGTTCATTGGATTTTTTTAGCCTTTTTGTAACATCTTCCTCCCAAAAGGGAATGTATATCCTATTATTAGTACAAGAAAGTACTAAGAAAAAATTTAGCACTATGTAAACAATGCCTGATCCTTTGCAAGGTCAATTATTTTTCTCCCTGGAGATCTCTTCCCCTCTTATTCCAGACTGAATAAAGATTACAGAAGCAACTGTTTTTTTTTTTTTCCCTATTTTTTTAATAGGTCACCCCAAAGTTCAGTATATTCAACATCTGCTTCCATTAATACCAAATTCTTTAACCGACATGTATGGAATGCATGATAATAACAGTCAACACACGTTAGCTCATTAAATTGTGCAGAATTACTACAAAAAGGCTGTACTAACTTACAGTTCTTAGGGCACTCTTTGTTAATCATCAGGAGTTCATTTTCCCAAGTAGAAAAATCATGAGGGCCTGGCCACAAAAGCACATGAAGTTTTGTCCAGCTCTTCCTGTCTTCCTTTTGCATAAAGTAATAATGTAAAATAATCAGTATGCATTTAAATGTTCATTTCTGCATCATGCAGCACAACTACTAACACCCCAACACCTGCTTTCTTATAGAACTTCTCCTGTGAACTACAAGGCACTTTTGTCATATTTCTTTGTCAAACCTTAAGCTTAAAATTTCAACTAGGTTCTGTGAACCATCAAATGCTAAAAAATCCAGTATCTGGCTGATTCCACCCCTAGAACACATGTCCAGCCACCAGGAAAATTCCAACACACCTGTAGTCAAAGCACAGTGAAAGCTAGTTGGCTCCAATTTTATCAAATTTAGTAACACGGTGTCCTGGTGTTGGCTGGGACAGAGCTGAACCCTCCCTGCTCTGGGATCATTAGCCGAGAACAGGCTGAGCCTTGGTCATCGGATGGTGAGCAGCTTCACTGTTTATCACTCATCTGCATATATTACTACTATTATTATTGTTACTATTTTCAATTTTATTGTATTTTAGTTATTAAATTGTTCTTATCTCAACCCATGAGTCTCTTTTCCCTTCACCCCTTTAATTCTCTCCCCCATTCTCAGGAGGGGGGAGGGTGAGCGAGCAGCAGTGAGGTATTTGCTGCTGCTAGCTGGGTCAAATCACGACACACGGTATAGAATGTGTTGTGAGTCTTTCCTGTCCTTTTGTAGCTGGTGTCTTTGGGAGAGTCGGTTAACCTAAATTTCACACTACTGTAAAATTTTAAAGTTATATTTAAGAACTAATGCAACATCATTACTACCTCATTATAAAGTCTTTGTAGTCCAGCTGCACGCTTGACTAGATTGTTGATCGAGCAAAGCAGGAGAAATTGTATTTTAACAAAATTAAATAACAACCTTGCCCCTGTTATTTCTCAAATCAAGGAGTATTTTGTGGAGCCTGACACCTGACAGACTTACAAAATTATTTGGTCATAAATCATATTAAGTACAGAAAAATGCTTTTAAAGACCTTCTATAGCACAATTTGCCCATAAGCTGTGCTCATTTTTCCTTTATATGCACAAAATTAGTGCTAATACATCTTAGGTTCACAAACAGCCTTTTTGTCATAACAGTATCACAGTAACTCATGAACTTAGATCCACACAATCAGCTAATCAGAGTATTGCCTCTTGCAAAGTATGGAAATAAATGTAGAAAAAAAGGAGACAATAAGTTTTACATAACAGTACATTTATTGCAGCAAAGTAATAGGAAGCCTGAACAAAATTACACTTAAAGCAAAGTAGCTAAATTGTAATCCCAGGAGGTTAACACTGACCACAAGAACAACCTCTGAGAGTCTGACATGAAAGGTCCTCTGTCACATGCATCACTCTCCTAAGCACCACATGGATGTAATGTCTTGCCTCAGACAACCCAGGCATGACTCGCCTTGGTGCAGTTGCTGTTGTCTTGACAGCAGATGTCAGATGAAGGGAAAGTAGATAAGACATGTCACCATACAGGCTTTGCTGACTATCACAGTACACGTGGTAATTACATGATTTTCACAAAGGAGGTTGACTTCTCTGTGGTTGTGCAACCCTCTCTCCCGCTTGCCCCGGTTGAAGGCTCCCCAAGGCTTACCTGCCTGCGCACCAAGCACCAGCTCTGATACAGCACAGCTGTGTACGCTTGACTCAGAGTGCTGAGACAGAGATGTGGAAAAAGTCTGCAGAAAGGTAAAATGTCTAAAATTAAAGCCCCTGTTGAGATAGGTGTTCTTAGTAGCTCAAGAGTTCAAGAGGGCAGACAACAATTTGCAAAAGTATAAAATATTAAAGGGAAAAAAAAAACAAACAGGGAGGCTAGTTAGTCTAACCCTCTTCCTTCTGCCTGGCAGTCGCCTGGCTAGGAAAGATTCTTTAAGTGCCTTATCTGGGTGGTGAGTATTTAGCCTAATAGCTTGTTAAATCCAGAATGTCTTTTGTGTTTAGTAAACAATTAATAGTTACTTTATACTTTTACATTTTGTATGTCCTGCTTGCAGAATCTCTTTGTGCCCAGGTATAGATGCCCAAAGAAGCTGGCTCAGAAGAGGTGTACTAACCATAGGCATAGTATGAAAGCAAGCAAACAAACAAACAAAAACCCACAGAAGACAGGCTTTATCAACTGCCAGTGAAGCCCAAACTTTTCAGTAGCTGTACATTTGATTTCCAAGGAAACACCATCACTGTCTTTAGGGTAAGTGTCTGCTTTTGACTTCCTAAGATATGTCATGGAAGTTTGTATGTCATGCTGTTTGTAGAGATCGTGTGCCGCCATCTACTTTCTCTTGACTTCCTAAGATATGTCATGGAAGTTTCTATGTCATGCTGTTTGTAGAGATCATGTGCCGCCATCTACTTTCTTCTCAACATCTACTATCCTTGAGTGTGTGCAGACCTTAAACAGTTCCAAAATACTGTACCTTTGTGTTCATTATGAATGTGGCATGCGCTTTTGATATTCCTGGCAAAGGGGACTTTTATGTAAAACTGGCCTACTAAAAGTTGGTTCAGTGCAGTAACTGCAGTGTGGTAATACCCTAATGAACTTCTAGCTTAGTACTCTTGAAACAATCCATAAACAAGGAGTCATCTCAGAGACTGAATAGCTGCTTAACTCTGCAAAATCGTCTGAACATCCTTGCACTCTTTTCTTTTGACGTAGAAGATAAAGATTCCAGCATATGCCATTTTGTTTGCTACATGAAGTACTGACAGCATCTAAGTACAACAGACAAATTCATTTTTTCAGCACTAAGAGATAAATTTTACTGAAGGGAGGAAAAGAAACCAAAACATGCTGAGAATAGAGAGAAGAGGAAAAATCAAAAAGTGCATTACAAGAAACTGCTATTATGAACAGAGCTGTGTAACATGCAACTACTTCAAATAAGCTGATTTACACCAAACCAAAGACACTATTTCTTCTCTACAGAATAAAGCCTTGAAAGAAGAAGCTGATCCATAAGATTTTTATAATCTTCACACCATCTGTGAATGGAATAAAAGAAACTGTTATTTAGCTGAGTGGCACCTTGCTTTCGATGTGAAATGTGCAGCTTCTTGGTGATTTCTCTGAGAACTCTGCAAAGTCCCTGAGGATAAAAGACATCACCTTTGCACTCATCAACATGAGTATAATTTTATCTGGGTGGTCTTCCTAGGCCATGCCAGAGCTTACACTGTATGCTTAGCACAGATAACGGTGAGATGTGCTCAGTAAGGTCTCTCTACGTTTTAGAGCACAACACGCTAAACAAATAATTTTTAGTAAAATATAAAAGCGGCTATGAGGTTATTATTTTCACTGTTTAACAATACAGAAAACAACACAATGCTTACAGTATTTATTTTCCTAAGTTTCTCAAACCTGTCCATCAAAACTGACTTGTGGCAAATTCAAAATATCACACTGACCCAAATATAATGGCTTTTTCCTTCCAGCAATTAAAATTTGAAAGAAATACACTTGTCTTATATCTGTTTTCTGACTAAGCTTTCTAGGCCTTTTTAAGAACAAACAAGAAGACCTAACTGGCTGGTAAAAAGTGCAGCAATCAAGGTCTTTGATGAACACATGAGCTGGAACAGGGAACAGGTTCCACAGCAGAAATTGCAGGAAGGAAAACAGACTCAGTCCAACAATTTCTGCATCAGACTTCTCTTCTGGGCTACAGTTAGAGCGATAACAAACTCACATGGCAGGATTCCAAACAGTCCCTCAGCTCCTCTCTTGCAGGCAGCCAAGCTACTTACGCTTTCACATGTTCTCCTGCCTGTGAGAAATGTAGGCCAGCTTACCACAAGCATAAAGTGTGAAAATGCTTTTTAAAAGCCCAGCTGCTGGCCTGTTTTTCAGAGACAAAGACTGAACGTGCTTTTAAACACTCCTCTGCCTTCCACCCTGTAAACCCTCCTTTTTTGCAAAGGGAACTTTCCTCTTTCTGGGGTGAAAACATCAGGTGGGCCTTCTCCCCTGCCCCGCCACGTAGTTGCTCCAGCACCACTCTTATAATACCCTCGCTAAGGCTCTAGCCAAACCATAGGGCTGGATGCAAAAAAAAACCCCACACCAAACAAACAAACCCACCCCCAACTGTGTCTGGTTTTAGATTCTCAATATTCCAATGTGTTTTTAAATACAAACATTATCCATAATTAATTGATTCTTAAGTAAAAAAGCTGGAAATTGAAAGGAGTTACATTTGTTTTCATACAAGTAGTCAATCCAAATTAATTCCAATTAGGTGAATAAGCAATAATCTGATACAGCTAAAGCAGAAATTCCTCAGAAATGGGGGATTTAAAAATAGCATGAAAGGTACGTAAGCTAAAAATGAGGAAACAAACTTAATTAGAATCCATAGAAAGAGAATATTTCCTTGAATGATGTTCAGATTTTAATTAATTATTAAAACCAAGATTTTCACTATATTGTTCAAAGGCTTCAAACAGAAATACCACTCAACATGGAAAATAAAATGAGAATTTATTTTAAATTTCAAAGGTGCCTACCTGGGACTGTGAAGCTGAAGGCATTGAACCTGCTTTCTCATTTGATCCCAATTTTGCTTCATGTTCTTTTCCAGCACAATGCCTACAATATTGAAAGCAGATAGAATATTCTACAATTTTGCTGGATTTCTTTAATACAAACATATATCATGCTGACAAATGTTCTTGAAGAAGTAATCTCCTGCCTATATTCTCCAATTTTTGTAACTGCTTTACGGGACGTAAACTGCAAAAGATGACGCCTAAATGTCTAAGCCAATAAAACCCCATTAATTAACTACCTTTTCCAGCAATCGCTAAAATATAATATAATTTTCTAAGCAGGAAAAGACAGCCCTTGCCATTGTACCTATCAAAAATGAGCAAACAGTGTTAGGATCAAGGTGTGTAATACAAAAGAGTGACAAATAGCCATTTTGTGTAACACCAAGTGAGGAAAGTAATAGCTTTGTTATGTGGAGGAAGAATGGAAGTAGATAGATATATGAACAATGGAGAAACTTCCCATTATCAGTCTGGCATGATCAGTCAGGCATTTTCATGATTTTGTGGATAGGATTTTTGGAAATATATTTTGCGTGTGAAAGGTCTATATGAAAAGCCATATTGAGAATGAAAGGTAGTACTGGCATTTGAAGGAAGAGCTTAGAAAGAAGTCAGAGTGTGATTTGATGGGAAAGAATGCTTTATGTGAACTTGAAAGAGTGCTTTATGTGAACTTTAGAAAACAATGACTAAAACATGGAGGTGCCAGGTGACAGAAGGCAACCATTGAGAGCTATCATATGGTTAGAGTTGCAAGGTGGAAAAAAACCTTGCAGTTTGCGCTCTTTGTGGTTTGGCATGACAGTATGAGGTTGGGCAATGCCACAGAGGGGGAGGTTGGAATGTGGGTTGAGACTGAAATTGTTAAAATATGAGGACAGTGTAAAAAAAAATCAGCAGCATATTTAGCCTGGTGTATGGTACAAAGGGAGACTCAAAGGGCCTAAGTGATATCACAGATGATTCTGAGACACTTAGAGGCACAATAGTAGATGAAAAGAGAACTAGTAACGGTTGTCCCACCACACTTAGGAGTATATTTAAATAATGTATTTCCTAATACAGATATTACACTGAGTTTAATTTGCGTTTTCTGAAGAATATTTAGTAGTTTCTAATGATGTCATATACAGCTTAAGAATGAGTAGTACCTCATGACCTGATCACAGAATTTAACATAATAGTTTTGCTGCATATAATTTTTACTATGTTTTACACTATTTTGTTCTAGGATTAATAGTTTAAATAAGCACAAACCATTTTTGTTGTGGACCAAATGGCACAAAACCAATTTTCTGGAACTTCTTTTGGCATTCTCCTATGTATGACATCTTTCCAATGGCAAAACCTAAGACACCAGCAACTATAAAGACAGATAACAAAACACTATTAATACAAGACCTTAAATTAAGAGTCTGCAATTGGCTCCATTTTAATGATATGATGAATTGTATGTAGCATGTCTTCTCAAAACACGTCACAAACCCATGCTAAGTTATACAGGGATTATGGGGATGATTTCAATAGCTAGTGAAAACTGGCTACCTATCATGAGACATAGCAACTGCTCCAAAACAATGCACACAGGAAAAGGATATCATATTCAGCTGGAATTACAAGATTTCGGATTAAGAGAAACAGATGATAGAGACAGCCCACAAAGAAATTAATTCACAATGTCAGCACTAATGTCTCTTGCCCTTGTATGCACAGTATGGTATAGTTCTAATGACTGAAATTTTAACACTATCTTCTCTGGGCTTCTAAGAAGCTAGAATGTCAGCCTGCCATACCATCGCACTGGGGCTTTCACCCACTACAGAGTCAGAATAAAAATACTACTTCAACAGCCTCAATTTTCTGTTGAACTGCTGAAGAGGGAGTCAACTTCACTTCTTGCCATTTAAGAGCCACCTTACTGTACTATACAGTTTCAGTGCTCTTATTGGTTTTCTTTATCAATTCATAGTCATAAATTAGTTAAGATCAAATTAACATATGAAAAGGATCATACTATTTTATATATTATACTATGATGACTCCTTAATACCATAAGCTGTGTGATCTGCTAAGCATGGCTGATCGATGAGGCTGACATTATTTACAACACAAAGGTGAGACTGGAGTTTTTACCAATTTGAGAGGCTATACCAAGTAAATATAAGCTGCTACTGAAAATGTTTAAATTGAAAGAACCTTGTTTCATACATTTAATTTTAAACACAGCAGAATTCTGATTTCCTATAGTCACGTGGTATCATCTCATAAATTCAAAACAAAGGAAGAGTTTTAAAAGAAATTCAGAGAGAGGCATCTAAGGTGTGCATATCATTTCCTTTCCTTTTAGAATCGGGTACAACTTACGTGCAATCTTAGGTAATGCACCAAATCTTGGGCTTGATGAGAAAATGCCTACAATAAAAAGATATCGTCAGCAAGCTTATTCAGTTGAACTCAACAGCACTTGACAGTACAATACAAGACAGTATTTTCTACTACAAGCTTTTGCACTTCTGAAGGTGAACACTGTACGAAAAACTTGAAAGTCCACTAACTCAGATTTAGGAACATTAGAGTACTTTCCATTCCACTAGTTCTTAGTGCATCTGTTTTGGAGGAGTCTTAGAGGAGGAAAAAAATCTGGACGTGGCAGGATTCAGTTCAGGGAGGGGTTTGGAGTGTAAATCAACATGAAAGCAGCATGGCTGCCACAGGTGACAACTGCAGCACTGCAGGAGGACGAGATCATGGCTTATGTTTCAGCACAAACAACCCTGCAAATATAATGGTGAACAGAAATCTCTTCCTCAGGGTCCAGCTCCTTGCGCTGCGAGAAGCAGAACCAAACTGTTCTTCAGTAGTGTTCTGTGGCTACAGTGTTAAACTGTACCACTGGTATCTAGCCTCCCCCTCTGGAGAGGAGAGATCATACATTTTGGCCTTTACGAGGAGAATACAGCGTGCTGAACAAGAAAACTACAAGATCATCTTTCACTTTTCCCAGCAAAATCCACTTTTCCTGAGTTAACACCAGGAGATGGAACCAGTACGCCTGTGAAAGCATGTGTGTCTGGCAGAGGAGCGCCATGCTGTGGAGAAGGGCTCCACACAGTGAGATTACTGTGGCAAAGGGAAGTCAATGCTCGTTGCACATGCATTTAGGCAGTATTAATGAGGCTCAGAAGCTCCAGCTTCTTCTACAGCCGGTGTACTGCACACAGTCATCAGAGAGGAGCATTTAGACAGAGGAGCATTCAGTCTATGCTAAGTGCAAGTGCCTTTGCCCACTGGCATCTATGCAATTTTAAATTGG
Source organism: Pterocles gutturalis (assembly GCF_000699245.1). Lineage (NCBI taxonomy): Eukaryota > Metazoa > Chordata > Aves > Pterocliformes > Pteroclidae > Pterocles > Pterocles gutturalis. The sequence continues at coordinate 9,397 of NW_010136057.1, read as the reverse complement.
GTCTCTCAGGGGAGGGAGGAACAAAATTGTTTCTAAACAGCCTCCCCCCTTCAAAGTGTTGACACACAGTAATGATTATTTAATATGGGCACTTGTTATTTCACAGCTGATCAGATACATGCAAGTACAATGGAGAGAAACTGAGAAGAGTAGCTGGAACCAGAGGCTGGCATGTTAGCTACAGAGACAACACCAGGGCCCTTCCTGTCACTGCTCACCCTTTTTCAAATGTGTAATCCTTTGCCTTCCCTCCCCCTTTCTCCTTCCCTCTGTGTCTGCCTACAAGCTCATAGGTCGAGGATACAATAGGGAACCCACATCAGCCTCTTGTGGTATAGCACAGCTTTTAGGTTTCCTACTCTAGCCCTCCTGATCATCTTCTTAGTAAAAAAAAAGAACGTGATGAGGAGGAAGCATGGTAATAGCGTCTGGAACATAAGAAGGGGCTTGCAACAACACACAGTGAGAAAAGGCTGAGCCATTTCCACCTCCTCTATTTGCTGTCTCCCACCACCCATCTCTTATAGCCCTGGATTCTTTTCTGCTTCTTGCTTTAAGCCCTGTGATTTTTCTCTTCTCCGACCTGCCCTTGCCGTAACCAGCTGCTAATGCAGGCTGAAGGACTCTTATTTGCTCCTGTGGGATACACCCATCTTAGCAGTCTTCAGGGTAGATGCCCTTCACTCTTTACCCAAAATGCTAACCTCGACCTTATTATTAGCCAAGACCCCCAGGAAGAAAACTCAAGGTGCAATGTGTAGAACCAGGCTCATCCACCACATAAATGGAATAGAGTTCTCTCTTGTGTTAGCCTGCAGATCACAAGCCATCACCATAAAAAGCTCTCTGTCTCCTCACTTCAGCAGTATTCCTTGTCCCTTTGCACCAGAGATGTATTCATATTGATATGTGGACACTGTAAAAACATTGTCAGCATTTTTAAAATAAAACAACAGCTAGAGCTATACAGTTCACAATTCTGATGCCCCCGCTCAGGTTCTATAATGCTCTGCCCTACAAACAGTCCCAGTGAAGACTCTACTTAAATACACGTGACCATGGTGACCGAATCTAGCCACCAGGCTTTGAATTTATTAATTCTTTTTTCAGTTCACGTTCTTTCAAAAGAATTACTGTGGCAATGCATACATAATGATCACAGCACTACAACAATTACGGTATAAGTGAGAGGAATATTGATCTTGAATATCAGCAGGCTTTAGTGAAACTTGCATTTCAGTGGTAATTCCAGAGTCTCAACTTCATAACTTATGATCATAATGTATTTTTCATATTTACCTTTTGAGACTAGCCCCTGGGTGACAAGCATGCTTCCAAGAGACAGAGGAAGAGCTGTAAAAATAAAAAGGAGGAGGTATCTGATGTCAGCCAAAATTTGTTACCTATTTGTTAAATACATTACTCTTTTATATGTTTATAACGTTAAACACATTACTCATCTTCTATACATTAACTTTGTCACAGTCTTAATCACCTATCACATCTGCTCATCCAGATTACTATCTCTTCAAAGCAAGGATGTGTTCACACAGTGCCAAACAAGAATCAAGCATGCTGTAGCATCTGGAGCTAATGCATTATACATATTTATTAAATAATAGCTTCTGTAATCTCCTCTCAGTATGGTAACACTAGTAATGAAAGCAACTCTGATTAAATGCTGAAACCCTTTTCAATCTTCTCCTTTCAGAAAATGTGTCATTTAGATTCAGACTGGCACAGTGGACTTAAAAGGCACTAATACGCTGAGTGTCCTAACATCTAAAGAATTTCACAAACCCAAGACACATAGCCATACCTGCCTTTCATTCAAAGGCAAGAATAAGTATGTAATAAAGTAAAACATTCCTAAGGTTGTTTCAATAATGGACTTCAAGAACAGAACCAGCTCTATGATTGTTAAAGTAAGTTCATATTAAACAGGAGCTTAATTCAACCACCTTTACCTGCAATGATTATGCAAATAATTCCATTAAACTTGTAATAACATATTGCTCAACTTAAAATAAGGTGATAGAGTTAACCCACAATAATATTCCAACAAAACCCAATGTATTACAGTAAATGGCATGGCATTTTCCAGCCGGTTTTGCATATGTACATCAAGAAGTTATTCTCAGTGTGATAAGAACAAGTTCAGATCACTCACCTCTGTACCAGAAACTTTCCTTTTTGCATTCTTCACGGATCCTTGCAATTTCTCCAGCATTGTGAGCTTGAGTTCGTGAGATGGGACAATAGAACATTGGCTGAAAGGACAAACCTGTGTTAGTTTATCGATTTAATCTCAAAGAAAGAAAAAAAAATCAATTAAAGAAAATAAATTCTTTAAAAACCAAATAAAATACAATGCAAAAACCAACCAAACAAGCAAAACTCCTGTTATCAGTGTGTTGAGATACTTGATAACCTAATACAGAAACAGAAAGAACTACATACGTTTTAAGTTAAAACCACTCATCCTGTTGGTCTGTACTTTCCTAAAATAACTCAGCTGCTGCTTACCCCGGAAGTATATAGCTTGATTTCTATTAGCCATTGTATTCTCATGGGCTACATCATCTTTCTGGGAAATAAATGAGAGGAAATAAAGGCAGAGTGGTAGTTTCTAAAAATGAAGTTCTGCCCCATACAGCAGTCAATTTAAGTTCAGTAAGAGTAGATTTTGCAAGTATTCAGAAGAGGATCAACACAAATTCAAGTCAGATTCCCCTAACTAGCCTAACTGTCTCTCTGAGCAGTTTAAATATGTTTGTGGCATTAACCGAATTCAACCATACTGGCTTCACCTTAGCTTGCTGACAGGTTTCTTTTAAGCTAATGGTAGCTCTTTTTTTTTTCCATTTTGATTGTGAGAAAAAAGTGAGAGTGTTCTCTCTTGCATTCTACTATCCAGGGTATTGACATGTCAATACAAGTACACTTATTTCTTTAAAATATTACTCAGTTACCAGTGTTAGCACTTGTAATATCACTGTTGGACATCTGAAACAAACAGGTGTACTAGTCTTGGCTGGGAAACAGGTTATTTTCTTCATAGTAGCTGGTACGGTGATGCATTTCAGATTTGTGACCAAACCAGTGTTGATAACCCAGAGATGTTTTGGTTCTTGCCGAGCAGCACTTGCACAGCATCAAGCCTTTCCTATTTCTCAGGCTGCCGCGCCAGCGAGTAGGCTGGGGGTGCATGAGAAATTGGGAGGAGACAGAGCTGGGACAGCTGACCCCAGCTGACCCAAAGGGCATCCCATACCATATGACGTTGTGCTCAGCAATAAAAGCTGGGGTAAAGGAGGAGTCATACAGTTAACGTTAGCTGAAATTTTACCATTTTTCTACAAAACCACAACCTCTACAAACATGCCTATTCCTGAGAGCAAAACCAGACTTCACAGAACAAGCAGTGCCTTGGGAAAGAGAGTACATTAGTCTGTTACAGGATTCTACCTCATTTTATGCCCGACTGATCCATGATTTTGTAACCATAATAATGAAATGCATTTATTTGCTGCAGTTACACATTTCACATTTTAGATAATTAATATCCTGGTCCTTCTTCAAGCACTGCTCCCACTAAAGTTTATGGTGTTGCTGCTTGGGTAAACAGTAGAGAACTTGACTCCACTCCAGACCCTAGAGAACCCCTCCAAACTGGTTTCACAGCAAGGTCACAGCAAAGACAATAAAATCCAAACAGCCTGAGTGAAAGATAATGAAATGAGTGTCAGGGCCCTTAGTGCACCAACAAGCTTTGCAACCTTTCTGCGCCCATACACACCCCGCCAAGGGTTTATTTGTGTAGGCTCTAAGCCAGCTCTAAGGTGGCACAGTTGTGTAACACTGAATTAGACCGCTGTGAAAACAGCTGGGAGAAAGAGCTGCAAGATGCTTTGCCCAGGGCCTCTGCCCCTCAGCTCAGGAACTGCATTTAAGCTCAGGCCCTCACCTTAACTGTGTTGTATGTATGCCTGTACCTGGCCTTCTACCATGATGATCCCTACCTTGCCACGCCGACTTGATGTCCTGGCTTACCACCAGACTTGCCTAAGGCCTATGGACTTGCCTGGCAATCACTGGACTGACTGTTGGCTTACCCTGGTTAATGTCACAGGACCTGCTCTGGTTCTCTTTTTGGGGTACTGTGGGACTGTGCTCCTTATCCCTGAGGTCACAACCCCTGCTCACCTTGCTGTCACTTGTGGCTTGTGGGTCACCTTTCCTTGCAGATCAGCCCACTTTTGCTGCTCTCTGGCAGTGACTGGTTAGCAACAAGGTCATACACATATAAATTACATTTGGTTAATTACATGCTTATAGCATAAAACGGTAAAATGTGAACCCCCATGGATAGCGGATTTCTCCGGCAGAGGAGAATGCTCAGCTGCCATACAGCTGGAGGTCAGGTTCTTGTGCAGTACTGTTCCCTTCTCTCCTCTGAATTGATGAGGACAGGTTATACTGGACTGGTACTCAGACACTGGGGCTCTGCCACTTTGTAATTAGTTTCATAAGCATAGCATAAATCAGAGCCCACTATCTTAAGACTCAAAAGCTCCTATCCCTCTGAGGGTAGTGAATCAGGAAAAATAATACATAGCCCTTTCTTCTCTTCCTTTATATGTCCAAGCTAACAGACATCTGTTTCTCTCTTCAGTAAGAGCAACCAATGTAAAATCCCAGTTATTCACTAGCAATAGCATCAAAATAAAAGGGAGAAAACCCAGCTTACCCATCCAGTTTGCTTCGGTGGAGACGTCTGACTTTCCTGTTGGGTTGTTTCGGAAGACATTGTCTCTTTCCTTGTACTCCGATGCTGATCTTGGTCAGCAGAATATATGTGTTTTATGCTTGGCTACCTCTCTTTCTACTAGGTACAAAGGTAAAAAGCCAAAGTATTATATTGATACCGTAAGCTCAGTGTTCACCTATCAACAGTAATGACGAAGTTGAAAGGAGTCTATTGTTTCTACAGCAGATAGCATTCAGTCACTGTGACGGTGTGCTCTCTCCGCCCCACACCTGACCTTTATCTCCCACAACCCTGTTCAAGTGATAACCACCAGTGGTGGCCATAATGGATGCGTCTGGTTGTGATGGCTGCATCCAGCTCAGAGCAAATTTGGGGGATACAGATAACAACACAATAGCCAGGAGCTACCTTGTACATTTTGCTCAACAGCTGAGGGCTAGCTGAGCATGTGCCAACCAAAATACAGCTAGTATGCAAACATGGCTGTAAGGCAATCATCTTACTCCTTAAATAGTGGACAGCCCAGGGCCCTTTGAGCTCTCCTGCACAGCAGCGGGCTGCATGCCAGGACTGCCAATTGAGTAGGGATGCCCCTCGAGTAGAGACGCCCCTCAATGTTACTCCTCGAGGTTGAGAGATTCCTTGCCACAACAGATTCTTGGTAAGTGATTAACAGCATGCGAAACTATGAAAACTTAGCTAAGTGATATAAAGGACTGATTGCACATATATAATCCTTTAGACATAAACCATTGACCAAGTCTGGGACTAGGACTGGATCCAGACGCACCTAGATTCCTCTCTGAGGAGGAGTTTAGAGAAAAAAAGGGGTCCTTTCTGAACCTCGTGACTCAACGGGAGGGTCTCCCTGACAGTTTTGTCTGACCCTGTCCTATATGCAGTAAATAATCAAGTGTACTTTGCCATCGGATGTTGTTTAATCATTGTTGCACTGACCTTTGAACTTTAACTCACTGTTTTATATCAATAAAATATACTGCTGCTTCTCTCTTGCTACTGAAGTGCATAACTAACTCTGACTCCTTGCGTGACAGTCACCTGGTTGTATAAATTTTCCAGTACAGTGTGTCACGTGTTAGCAATACAGAATTGTGTGTAGCCTAACTCAAGCAGTGAAGTTGGTAGGTACAATTAGATACTGGATCATGACCTAGCACAGCACTCTCAATCACAACGAAATGAGAACAAGTATGAGCAAGTCATCCAAAACGTTTCTAATTTTTACTGTACTGCAGGTAAAAAAATTCGCTTCTTTAGTGTGCTGTCCAGAATCACTGTGCTACTTTTGTCTTCACTGTTGTGATACAAAGTTTTGATTCCACAGTACCCACAATGCAAGCCTATCACAAACCACAGGTGCATTTCCAACAAACAGAATCCAGTTCCAAGCATGCCTTACAAAAAAAAATCTATGAAGAATAAACAGATTCCAAAGAGTTTTAGAGTTGCAGTCTTCCATGCCTGAGAATTGTACTGCTAAGGAAAAGCAAGAAGGAATCCCATTTATTTATGGAGTAATTCAAACATCTAAACTGTGATTTTTACCTAGCACTTTGCTGCATTGTCTGGAGCTTCATTTATCAATATACAGGGCACTGCTGCTTTTAAAAAAGTATCTTCTGAGAATGGTGGCACTGAGCAAGGCTAAAGTGACTATGAAGGATGGAGTTAAACAGGAAACATATGCAACAATTTAATAACCTGAATGGTTTTTGGCATTCATAATATTATTGTATAAACCACTTCCTGCACTTATTTTGGGGTCAGTTACACAGCTATAAAGTTCAAGCAATGTCTGCTTCACACACACTGGATACTCAGACAGCAATGCTTTTTTAAGTGATGGAGCAGAAGCAACACAATCTTCTCCCTCCTTGGTAAAAATGACTCATTTAAGCATTGCATTCACACAAATCTGTAGGAGTGGTAATTTTTTCACTGCTCAGCTTTACTTTATTCTCAGCTGCTCTAAAAAAAAAATGACAATGACCATTGTGCCTTTGAAAAAAATTAAGTTTGAAAATCCATATAACGTTGAGAAAGCCTGCATTTGTTCACTGTCTGTCTCACCCTGATCTGATGGGTTTACCCTTGGCTGGGAGCCAAGTCTACACAGCCTCTCTCATACCCTCCCCCCTCCCAGGGATGGTGGAGAGAATTAAAGAAGGGAAAAAAGACTCATGGGTTGAGATAAGAACAATTTAATAACTAAACTACAATAATATTGAAAATAATAGTAATGATGATAATAATAGTAATATATGCAGATAAGTGATACACAGTGAAACTGCTCACCACTTGATGACCAAGGCTCAGCCCACTCCCAGCTAAAGATCCTGGAACAGGGAGAATCCCAAAACCAGACTGCCAACGCAGAGATAAGAAACGGAGTGCCTCAGACCGAGACCTGACCAAGGGAGGGAGATGACCCTGGGAGGGGGACCACCCAGAGCGAGATCACCCGGAGCAAGAGAGCTGACCTGGAGCAAAACCAGGATGTGCAGCAACGGGTGAGCTTCCAGAGAGCCCTCATTTATATACTGGGCATGACGTGCATGACGTGGAATAGAATTACTGGTCAATTTGGGTCTCAACCCTAAACCGAAGGTCGAATCCTAGGCTAGTAATTGGAGTGGTGCTCCCTCCCAGCATCTCCTGTCTGGCACAGCAGAGAAGCTGAAGAGTCCTTGACTGTCCTGGCAACAACTGTAAATATTGCTGTTGTCAGCCTTTTTCTAGGCACAAATCCAAAACACAGCCTCTTATGATGAAGAGAGTTAACTCTGTCTCAGCTGAAACCAGGACATCTGACTAAGAGCAATTTAGTTTTCTGTCAGTCTATTGTCACTTAACGTAAAAAAGGAGATAAAAGATGGGAAAACCACATAAAACTGTAAATAGGTTTATGTCAATCAAAGACACATTAAAAAAAAAATCTTATTCTTATCTGGTTTTTTAGTCGTATCTGCTCATGAAGCCTACCTGTGCAGACAGTTGCATAAAAACATCATTGGAAAGTACTACTGACTGATACGGTTTCTAATCACTGCAACAGATTTTAAGTGCTCATCTTTTTCATAAGGATAAAAAAGCTGAGTCACTGGAAAAAATAAATAAAATGGAAAAAAAATAAGGAGTATAAATTAGGCTAGAAAAATTTGCAGCTTGCCACTAACCTCCTGTATTGTCTACAGCATACATTTCTCCAGAATTATAAGTTATTCAGCTACACTTCTGCCTCAGCATAACAAAGAATCCCCAAAATATGTAGCCCTTCAAGCAGCTTCCTGGTACCTCTCCCACTTGGGATGAAAGCTGAAATCTCTACCGGCAAGAATAATCCAAAGAGACAGTTGAAGTCATCAAAATATTATTTAATTGAATTATTAATATTAGTCCTTGGCACACATGCTGCCTCCTATCTGAGGAAGGTAAAAGTGTTCCAGTATTTTGGGGCACTGTATCTTGGCAAGACAACTATCATCCCAAAAAAACACCTATTTGCATTGACTTATTGAAGAAATGTAACTTTCTTGCACATTTTTACTGTAACACTTATTGCTGTTTTCCCAAAACTACCTGTAACAATTAACTGTATGTTCTGTTAGCTGCCTTGGGAAGAATTACTCCATGATGTTATTCTTCTGTTTAACTGAAATACCTATATAAAACTATTAAATCAATCTGTTTTGCAAGGATCAAATATTCAAAAAACTTCTTCCTATTCTACAAGAACTGTTCTGGATAATTCACTAATTTACAGAAAAAAAGGCTCCTGAAAGATCTCATGGTTTTGATTCTTCTAAGTGGCTGATAAAGAAGCAGTATGCAAGAAGAGAGATAAGTTTTTCAGATGTGAGAATCGCCCACTTCAGATACTCCGTTTCCAAAAAGAAGCCTCCTTCCAAATAGGAATGGTGGCTACATAATTTCTAAAATTACTTGGGGGAGAAGTTGGGAGCCAAAATTCCATGTGTTAACTGGTATATGAGTTGACCATGATCTACAGTGGAGATTCTCTGCATTTGCCCAGGGCAGGTGCCACTGAAGTACAGTGATCATGGAGACAACTCATTAGGACTTCAGAGAAGCCCTTCAAGGGCTGAGTGTCCACTGTGAGGAAGAGGGGAAGACTCACTATGATGTTTCAAACTATCTTCTGAACTGGCACTTTATTTCCAATCCAGGCTCTTATTTCGACAGGGAGTCAACAGAGCAGCTGCAATGGGTCTTCGATTGAAAGCTCCCTACCAACAACTGGGTGGACACCACGAAGTGGGTGAGTGCCCCATGCTTGCCCAGCTGTGCCTCCACAGCACCTGCTCAGAAGTCTGCTGACAGTCACTCATCCAGAGCACAGCACACCCAGCGAGAACAGCGTATTAACTTTGTGCTTGATGCCCGTTTTAAGGGGTAAGCACGTAACTGGGGATGTGCAAAACACTGGGAGGTCTGGGTTTTGTGGGAAGGAACGAGTGGTTGCCACCGGGCCTAGGGCAGCCTTTCCCTCTGACCCGGTCCCGTTACCCCCAGGGCGAACGACTATGCTGAAGGGGAGAGAGCAAGGTGCCAGGCACTGGTTATGAGCCACCGCCCGCCCCCCGC
>NW_010136056.1:65438-79897 GCF_000699245.1 Pterocles gutturalis | reverse complement strand
TTGGAGGTGGGTCCGCCGCCCTCCAGCCTTCCCAGCCGTGACCCGCGGCGGGGCTTTCCCAGCCGCAGTGCCAAGGTCTGCGCTTGGGCTCTCTGGCGAAAGAGCGGGGGGGAGGCTTTCACATCCTCAAGCCCCAGGGAAACACCTGCCGCCGCGGCAGCGCTATCCTCAGTCGCCCAGCTGCCGGGTGATACATAATTAATCCCAGTCCATGACGCGCCAGGACGCCCGCACCTCTGCTCCAGGGACAGCGCCTTTGAAAGGACGAGGCCCGCGGCAGTGCGGGCTGCACCTGGGGGCGGCCAGAGGGACAGGGAACCTGCTTCTCAAGCCCCAGGGAAACACCTGCCGCCGCGGCAGCGCTATCCTCAGTCGCCCAGCTGCCGGGTGATACATAATTAATCCCAGTCCATGACGCGCCAGGACGCCCGCACCTCTGCTCCAGGGACAGCGCCTTTGAAAGGACGAGGCCCGCGGCAGTGCGGGCTGCACCTGGGGGCGGCCAGAGGGACAGGGAACCTGCTTCATGCTCGCTGCAGTTGTTCCTAAACAAAAAGAGAGCAAGGAAGTTGCCACTGCAAAACTGAAGAGCTGTGCTGATCTAGTCACTGTCGTAAGCATTCACAGCTGTGCTGCTCAGCCTTCAATGTGCTGCTACAAAAAGGCAAATCAAGAAAGCATCTGGAATCACAGGGTGTTTGCATGTTCCTGTGGCAGAAGGATATTTCATGTGTAGTAGGTTAGAGAAAGGATTTTTTGAAAGAATGGAGGAGGGGAAAATGAATTATCAGGAAAGTAAAATAAAGTCTGTCAAGAAAATGTCACTGCATTGGAAAATTCGGTATGTTATTACTGTGCCAGAGAAGAACAGCTGTTTGCATCAAAGAACAAAAAAGGCTGCTCCACGGGAATCCTGAAGCAAAGTAAAAGGCAGACATACAGCAAAGAGGACTAGCTTAGACATATGATGAGGCCATCAATGTTCTTCCTTAAAACCACTGATCACTTCTGAAAATTGACAGCAGAAACAATTCAGAAAATTCACTTCCCAGGATAATCTGGACAGAGTTTCTGTCAATGAAATCCAAGAGAAAGCTTTCATTGCATTTCATTCTGCAAAATGAATGCAACAAAACACGAGTCATCCTTGCAATGTCTTCCATGCTGTGCCTTACCTGGCTCCCCTGTCTTTGCCTTTCCTCTTTCTAAAGCTTTTCAGAATAAAGTAAGCAGTGGTGGAAAAGGTCAGTTTGCAACACTGGTTGTTATTTCTAGTGTAAAACAATGTATTTGGTATGGAGATTACTGAGTGTTGGTAGATATAGAGAGCAGTATGGCATTTTAGAGGCTTGTTACAGGCAGAAGTCAAATTTGGAAGTATCTTTCCACTAACTTGAAGGTACAAGTATGATAGAAAGTGGACACAAGTTGTTTCAGACAGAGTTCTATATTTTCATAGTGTTAGCTTAGCCTTACAATGCCGGTACGGTGTGTGTAGTGTTCTCAGCTGTCACTTTTTACCCATTTAAACCTTATGACCTGTAGATGAAAGCTGTCTTAAAGCAGGAAACTTTATTTGTTTATTTTCTGCTCCATCAGCAAACTACTCCAAAGAAAAATCACCATGGGTCTGCATCATGGAATGCAACTTTTTATTAGTATAAACCTGTACTGTAATACCTATTAGGCCCATTTCTGATTTCATGTTAATCAAGAGCAAGCTAGGAATTCAGGGAAGTTACATCTGTGTGAGACTAACACAAGTGAGAGAATGATCAGATGTTGTGCCTTAATATTTCCTGATAAGGGCACGAAGTAAAGGCCCCATAATGTGAGTTGAGCTGTCCAAATACGCATAGTCTGATTTTCCCAAAGTGCCAGACGTTTGCGGATTGGCACTGAATTTGTGCAGAGAGCACTTCTATAAAACAGACTGCTTTTGTTTGGATGGCTAAATGAAGACCATTGGGCTTGGGATTTGGAAATGAATGCTGCATATTCTGACCTGAGACATTACATGATTTGCAAACCTGATAGAACAAATGGCAGAACTCTGGAGGAAATTAAGCCGCATGGATAACTCTGCTGTCAATGTGATATACTCATTCCAAGTAGTAAGTTTAAGTTTTCTGTATTTGCATTTAGCTATGGCTGTGTTTGATAAATTTTATGTTAAATCTGTGTTAAAATTTCATTTGTATTTGTGATACCAACAGAATAGGTTATTTTAAAACGCTTCAATTAAAACGCTATATAATTCTTAGAATAAAACTTAGTAATTTTGCCTCTATTAGATGAGTAAGTGACTGGTAGTGCCATTTCAAGTTACTATGTGTGCCCACTTGAAGGACTAGATTAGTGTGGTACGTATGAATGTTTCACACTAGGAGACATTTCATTGTGAGGTGGTTTCCATCGTTACCAAGCAACAAAAAACTCTCTGCTCATTCAATGGTTGTGTTCTCTCTGTACCATACTTGATAAAGCTCTCTTCAGGAAAGCATTCACTGCTTAAACGACTACCTTGCTCTTTATGGTTTCTATGTACTGATCTTCTGGAGGATGACCTCTCGTTTTACTGCAGTTTGTTGGCTCCGACTTCAGAAACTTGGAGAAACAGGAGCAAGTGGAGTCTTTTAAGTTTACTGCCACGTAAGGACGATAGAAGAGAATGACTATGGTTTCCTATGGAGCTGAAAGACAAGCGAGTGCCTTTAAAAAGTCCACTCTGCCATTTGAACCAGTTCACAAGATGGATCGCCAACAGTATCGAAGTCTGTTAAAGAAGATGTGCATGCCTGTTGTGAGAGGTCCTGAGAACAGACATGACTTTGCCAGCTTTGAAAAGAAAAACAGTAATTCATTCCTTAAATTCAATCCATTCACCCCTCCAGTAGGGCCGAATTACCCTTTATTCCCACACCGGGATGATGTGCCATTAGTAGATCCCTGCTCGGGGTTTGTGAGTGCAGGAGCAGACGCTGACCTACAGCCCAGTGTTGGAAGAGCTATTGAATCCCTGGTGGACTATAGTGATGTGAAATCTCACCAGTCGATCCCCATCACAGAAAAGAGGGGCCCGACTGCCCATAGGAGGCAGATGATCCTCCTGGAGGAAACCAGCCAGAACAGAAGGTGGAACTCCAGGGCTGTGTCGGCTGCTTCTGTCAGGGCACGACTCGGAGGTAAAGCAAACTGCTATTTTTATTTCTTAATCCCAAATAAATTGGTGATGCTTAACAAATATATACAATTAGTTTTTAAACCCCATCCCCCAAGGTCCTGAGGAGCAACCTTATAAAATATATTTGCCCTTGATTTTTGAACTGAATATCAAAACAGCAGTAGAGTGTTTGTATGATTCATTGTCCCTGCTGTAGCAAAGAGGTACCAGTCAGCAAATTTTAACGAGCATTCTAATGCTAAAAAAAATAATAAAAAATAAATCTTTGAAGCTAAATAATGTTTTAAAAAATGTGTTTGGGTAAATTGTGAAGTTATACACAATAGTCCTAATGAGCACCTGTTTTAACGTAAACCAAAATAACAAATCACTCCAGAGTTAGGAAATCCCCTGGATATTTCTATGTCTCTTAGTATTTCCTGACAAGTTGCAGTGCAGTGCATTTAAAGACCTGTTCCAGTGCATAGTTGATTGCAGAACATAAGTTCTTTTAGGACTGTGATCACATGTTGGTCAAAGTACATATTAACCTCTTATTTTATATCAGTGTGTTACACGTAAAGTTGAGTCTCATCATTTTGTGTTGATTACAGCATCAAAATGGAAATTCACTTTTTAATATGAAGCAAAATTGGATTGGTGGTTAATATTCAGAATTTTCTAATAAAAAAGCAGAAATATCTACTCAGGGCTTCTAAAGGCAGACATAATTAACAGTAAGCAATATGGCTGAATTTTTATGACAATTAAGCCTGTTCCAATGATTTTCATAGAGAAGTGGTCACTACAGCTAGAACGAAATTTTATGAGAACTTGGGCAACTTGCTAATAGATGGGGGAGGCATTTCTTAGAACATGGTAAAGAAATGTAAATAAGATCCTTGTTCCATTTTGCTCTACAGAGATAACACTGTATCTTCACAGTTAGCTATACTGTATCCATGTTGTTGTCACCATGAAGTCCCTATGTGCTGTAAATTCGGGCAGTGTTTTTGGTTCTTTGTTTCTGTCTTTGAACTTTGCATCTTAAATCACTTTAAGCTTACTGCAACCTTATAACAGAACCCCAAAGAAGCCAAGAAAACACAAGGGATAAAAAAATAGACTCCATAATTTCCCTTTTTTTTTTTTTCTTGCTCATCCCATATAATTTTCACTCTTATTTTTCAGTTACAGTGTTCTCCATTTACGTATGAAATTAGGCCTCGGACAGCAATCAGAACTGATCAGCTGTTTTTTTCTTCAAGTCTCTGGAAAAGTTAAGGGGAAGGAAGATTTGAGATACTCAATTCTATCTTAATTAATAGCGTTAATTTTTCCAATGCAGAGAAAAGCTGTCAGAGACAGAGATAGTCTGGCAAATAGAGACACAGCTGAAATGAACACAGACAAATCTGAAACTGAATGTCATCAAGTCCGTAACACAGGTTAGAGTCAAGAAAGTGGTCCGAAATGGAGGATAGTTCCAGAAAGCAGATAGAAACTAGTGGCTATCTGGTTAGTTTTTTGTTGGGTAAAGTTCACTATTAGAGGGAAATACTGACTCCACTGAAGCTGTTGGAAAAAGTCAAACTTAACTCAGGGACAAAACCTTGAAATGGATATAGTCCAGCATAGATTTCTTAAGGAGAGCTGTGTAAATGTTCTTCCAAACCTACAGGTTTTCCTGTGGTGCTGAGCTATTAACTACAAATGTGTAAATATAGATATAAAAAGTATCTGAGTTTTAAGCCAACTATTTCTACTGAGAGTGCACAAATTCCAGATTTCAGCTATGTGATTCAGAGAACCCAGCTACCAATCCCCAGGGATGTAGTGTTATGAAAGTTGCTAATCCTTCTAGATATCAGTCCCAAGACATTCCACAGCTAAGTTGTTTGGGGAAGTTGTGCTGAAAGAGAGATCAGTCAGGCATTTTGCAAGCAAATTGTAGTCACTTTCTCCACTGTGTCGGGGAGGGAAAAAAAAAAAAAAAAAAAGAACAGAGACAGAAGCAGCCATTGAAACAGATGAGCTGAGGTATATAAAACATCTGCAATAGACAGGAGGTTCTCTGTTGTGAGACTATATAGTGCTGTGGCTTTGGCAGTCAACAGTGTTACTTTGAACTTCCCCAGCGGCCTTTTGCATCTACTGAGCAAAGCAAGTTTACTCAACAGTGTGGGTCTGCGACAGTAAAGCAAAGGTGAGAAGCTGACAAAAAAGGTCATTCTAAGACTGGAGAGTCAGAGCCTGCCAGAGAAAGGAGACAGCTGAAGAGCTGTTCTTCATGTATTCTCAGCTGGTATCAGGAAGATGCTCAGTGCTAGAAGACAAGGTCTTTAGGAAGTTGACAGTGTTTGCCTGTAGAGTCCCCTTCTCTCACTCATATGACAACAAAATCTTGTAACCTTTTCCCTGTGGTTTCAAGTTTCTTTGCAGTGTTTAGAAGGACCTCAGAATTTGACCATGCAGGTATATTTGTACCTGGAAACCTGGTGACAAAGCCCTCATATCCAGTTTGTAATTATTATTCTATTTTGTATGGCTTAACACAGAAATGGGCATGGGGGTTGCAGAAGGAACCAGGGTATTTGATAAGTCTGTTAAAGAGGAGAGATGACTTCTTGCCCCTGCTGGAAGCTGACACATCTATAGATACAGTCTTCTTAAAAAACTGGGAAATGGGAAACACTATAGAGTTTACCTGTAGACTTGATAGTAACATTTTTTTAATAAGAAATAAGCAATTAACTCATGGCACTACTAGAGTGGCCATATTTGGATTTGTCCAAAAGCCCAGTATTCCATCCCAGACTGTGAATAATTAACAAAGAATGTCATCATACTTCCTCCTCATATTGTCCTGTCATGTGATGATGTGTGGACAAGGGATTTGTCACTAGGAGATGCTGTGTCTGTAATTAGTAGTCATGGATTCATAGATTTACCTTCATGAATATACCCATTTGCTTTTTGAACTCGTCATTTAACTTCCAAGGAGGGATTTCCAGGTAATTTATGAATATGAATATGTTATGCAACAAAGTCCTAAGCCCAGCTGGTTTACCTCCAGGTCTCTCTACTGGTGATCTCCATCCACCTGGAAAATTGATCACCTTCCCTTCTTCTCTGATCTTCTAATAAATTATTTATCTGTGTGAAGATTTCACCTTTATTCCATTGTTACTTTAAGAAGCTCTGTTGACAAATTTTATACAGAACTTGTTGAAATAATTGTGGCCACATTATACTAATTTCCCAACGGCCTGTGTATAGGAAGAGTTCCCTTCCCAGTGGTTCCTCTCCCTGAAGCAAAAAGCATTTTCTCCAGAGTAATCATTACACTGGAGAAGTAATCATCCAGGAGTAATCCAGGATTAAACAGCGTATTGAGTGTGAGGCATATCAAAGTAGGATTCTAGCCTCTCCTACTTTTCAAATAATGATAAGAAATTACTGTAGGCAGTGCTGGTGCAGCCCAAGTTTGTGATATAGGCACTTAGTGACATAAAACCTTTTACCTGCTGTCAACACCTGCCTGCGGAAAGAGAAAGAAGAAAGGCTAGAGGCAACAAAATATAAAGGAAAGGGCAAAAATATCTGCAACTTGAAAAACATCAAACTAACAGTTCAAGGATACTCATAAATAACATGCATAGCATATAAACAAAGTCAACTAAGAATGCAAAATGGCCTACAGTAGGCTCCAGAATATCTGTGCTATTAAATAATTACACATGACACAATGAAATGTGTAATAGCATATTGCCTAATAAGCTAGGAGGTCATCTGGAAATAATGCATAAAATTGCGGAATAATCTCTTGTGGGCTGAGTGCTGTTGAATAAAACAACAGTGGTTTCACTAAGGATTTGATTATTTGTCATCCTTAAAGTTATGTATTTTACTGTGCATTCATTTTTTCACTTGTTCAGTAGCAGAGTGATGCTTTGTTTATTCAACAACTTTGTTCTATCTCTGTAGTTTCTTTTGTCATGCATATCTTTCCAATATAAACTGGTGGGTTTTATGCTTATTTATAATCAGTTTTCAGGGGGTGATTTGTTGTGTTTTTTTTCAAAAGAGTAGAAGAGAGAGAAGTAGTGTTAATAGGTTATATTTATTTTTTCATATATAAAGAAAGTAGAATAATTAACCAAAGAACTGTGCAAAATAATCTCAAAGAGTTACCTGTAAACCCTTCAACTGGCATTACTATCTCTTGCTGGGCCCACTGAAGTCAATACTGCTACTAGTTTTAAAATATAGGAGGTCAAAAACAGCGCACGGTTTCTGAACAGCAGTGAAGTGCAGTGAAGCTTGTGAGACTGCTGGTTTTGTGAAACCTCTCTGTATGTGTCTTTATGTGGTGACGTAAGAATCTCACTTTTTCCTTTAGGAACAAAACAAAAAGATGTTCTGGCTTTCATGGTTTCTGGGAAACAGCTTAGAAATGTGAATGAGTACATCTTCAGTTTCTGACTCAGTATCCAAACCAGAAATTCCCCAAATTCATTATCCATCATTGAATCCTGCTTTGCAGATTAGGAGATCAGTTTAACTAATATGCTAAAACTGACAGTATCATTAAGCTTGTCATTAGTTAAAAGTGACAAAACCAAGAAACTGAGTTCCCAACTTGGAAAAGAACAGATCATGCCATTTTCAATCCTGTGGACTGGGCATATCATTAGGCGCATTGAAACCTCCAGAAAGTTGACTTAAAGAAAAAATTATTGCAGTTTTTACACTAGATTTTTCCACTTAAGGCAAAAGAAGTAGATGTTGGAAGATTAGTTATCCCAGCAGTAGGCCAGTAGCGTCAAGATGGCAAATTACAGTATGCAGTGCAAGAGCAGTGGTCTCTAGAAGTGTGTTTGTACAATTATCAAAGCAAATGTAAAATTATATACATGTCCTCCTAAGGACATTGTAGCTGAAATGAGTGTTTCATGCATACGACACAAGGAATAACAGTTGTAACCTTTAACTCTTTAATCAATGGACCAGAGGAAGACTATTTTTGTGGAACTATTAGGACATACAGATGGATATATTAGAGCCATCTACCTCTCTACTGTAGAGGGCACTAGTATATGCACCCCTATTAAGTAATTATATTTCAGACATAAAACTTAATGGTAATACAAGTCATGTATTTGCAGATAGGATTTAAATTTTACACAAAGCTGAGGGAATGAAGATGCAGCCGCCATCTTTACTGCAAGCACATTACCTGTTTCAGAGACACTTTCCAAAAGAATTGTTTTACTTGGAGAGCGATTCAGTTTGAAAGATCTTCACAGTGCAAAGATCCACAAATTCCACACTTTTCAAAATCAACAACTTAAAGTTATAGCACACTGTGCAAAAAGCTCTTTTAAAAAACAGGTCATATTATTTCAGCACCTGCTACATATAGCATTAGGATATTAAATTTAGTCTGTTTTACTGAAAGCTGTGCTTTTCTTTTAAACTTTGTGTTAGTGATTAGTTCTGCAAGAACTAATTTTGCATTCTGCACAATGGTATTCAGCTTCTTGTCTTTGAACTATTTTAACCAAAGTATACACAAAATTTCTACAAACATCTAGGAAATGTAACTCTATTATGAATTAGCTTAAGTTTGCTCCATAAAAGTCTTCATGTGCATTGGAAATTTTTAGGGGTCTGGAAGTAAAAAGCAGGTTGAAAGCTATCTAAGTAGTATGTTCCTGATACTAAATAATGGTTTCCAGTGTTCACAGAGAGAGTGGTGTGATGGCTGTATGGCTGCCTACCCCTTTTACCATTATATAAGAAAGTATTTTTAGAAATACGCCTTTCCCAAAAGTCACCAAAAGCATTATTGCTAGTTAATGCCACAGCAGTTTGAATGATACCCTCATACATATCCCTTACCTTATTTATAGGATTATTTTATCCTGATGCCCTATGAAAAGTTGTTTCCATTAGTCTTTGCTTATCTATTGGTTCTTCCCTAATAACTTTTAACCCCATGGCCCAATTTCTGCCAAACTTGACAGAGATATGTCTCAAGTATAATTACATCCATGCAAGATATTTGAAGGTTGAAGTCTGGGGAGAGGAAAGATGTAAATGAGTGTTCCTCTTGAGGAAGCTGAAACTTGGGCACTGTAACATCTTTCTCTTTGGCCGCAGCTCACTTGGTAAGCAGTATGTGTACTGGCTCACCAGTCAGCACGTATGTGACTCTACAGTAACTGCAGAATACGTCCTCTTGGTGGGTAAGCCTGATTTACAGGACCTGGTCAGGGAAAGCTCTGATTATTGGAATATGAAGTTGGGAAGATGAAGGAGAGAAACGTCTTCAGGAAATAAGTCACCTACGGCTCATGGAATAGCTTGTTTATTGCTATCAGGGTTGGCAAAGATTATGTAACTTTAGAAATGCAGTATGCAGTTACTAGTTTGGGTTGTATTAACAAACTTTTATTACTATGTTTACTAATTTGGATAGTTTCCTTTATACAGTTGTTACTGTACATGACAATATGTGAAGTGGGCCAAACCATAGCAATATATGTTGTGATATTATTTATCACTTGCTTCTCATCTTCCCTGTAATTTAATGTATTTTTGTGGAAGTTTGTAATTCAGAGTGGTAACAGATAACTGAACATTGGTGCATCAATTTTTATGGAAAGCCATTGTTTTCATTCAGTTTAAAACAGTAAGGATTGCTGCAAATTGATTAACACAATAAGAAGCCCTTTCTTTCAGGTTGGAGAACTCCAGTGAAAGTTGCTTCTGCTCTACCTGACCAAAACCATAATTTTGCATTTTGTATGGATCTCAATCTCAAGGCAAGTGTCTGGTGCTCTTCTTGTAATAGCAGAAAACATACTTAAATAATTTTGTTTCTAGTCTGCTTTCCTTTTAGCATACTTTTTGGCAGTGATTACAGTAGAGCAGTGAAATAGGGCTTTTTTGATCCTTCATCTAATTATATTGAACTAAGGGGTATATTTCAGGTAGCTGTGTGTTAGCATGACAAAATTTGAATGGTGGCTGTCACTCCAATAATATTTTTTTTTTTGTACTGTTGCTATGGTTAAGGCATTTAGACTGTAATATGAGACTGATACTACTAATGTCAGTTATGTGTAACTGGAGAGAGAATTAGAGCAAAAATGCCAGAATGTACAGAGGATACCAAAACCTGATACTTGGTATAAATACGTATTTAATACTTGGGCACTGCCTTATTTGGTGCAAGTCACAAACAAATAAGTAAATCAAAATACATCAATGATTCCATAGCGCAAGTCTAATTAAGTCTTTCCCATGCAGGAAATGTAATGGCATCCTTCATCCTGCTACACTGATGTGACTATTAATAGTCCTTAGCACATGCTTAAAAAGTTACAATAGAATAGAACAGACTATTTCAGCTGGAAGGGAGCTACAGCGATCATCAAGTCCAACTGCCCGACCAATTCAGAGCTGACCAAAAGTTAAAGCATGCTGTTAAGGGCATTGTCCAAATGCCTCTTAAACACTGACAGGCTTGGGGCATCAACCACCTCTCTAGGAAGCCTGTTCCAGTGTCTGACCACCCTCTTAGTAAAGAAATTCTTCCTAATGTCAAATCTAAACCTTCCCTGGCACAGCTGGGAACCATGCCCATGTGTCCTATCACTGGATATGAGGGAAAAGCGCTCAGCACCTCCCTCTCTACTTCCCCTCCCCAGGAAGCTGTAGAGAGCAATGAGATTGCCCTTCAGCTTCCTTTTCTCCAAACTAGACAAACCCAAAGTCCCTAGCCGCTCCTTACGGGACATTCCTTCCAGCCCTTTCACCAGGCTTGTTGCTCTCCTCTGGGCACATTCAAAAACCTTCACATCCTTCTTGAATTGTGGGGCCCAGAACTACACACAGTACTCCAGGTGATGCTGCACCAACACTGAATACAGTGGGATAATCACCTCTTTTGACTGGCTGGTTATACTATGCTTGATGCACCCGAGAATGCAGTTTGCCCTTTTGGCTGCCAGGGCACACCCCTGACTCCTATTGAGCCTGCTGCCGACCAGCACCCCCAGATCTCTTTCTGTAGGGCTGCTGTCCAGCCACTCCTCTCCCAATTTGTACTTGTGCCAGCGTTACTCCATCCTAGATGCAGAATCTGGCATTTCAACTTGTTAAATTTAATCTCATTAATCATTGCCCAATGCTCCAATCTGTCTAGTTCCCTCTGCAAGGCCTCTTGTACCTCAAGAGAGTCAACAGCACCTCCCAGTTTGGTATCATCAGCAAACTTGCTAATGGTGCATTCAACTCCTTCATCCAGATTGTTGATAAATATGTTGACCAGAACTGGCCCTAGAATTGAACCCTGAGGAAAACAATTGGTAGTAATGAACATCATACAAACATATCGGGCATACATAAAGGTACTTCAAAGGTTGTTTACTATGCTATTTTATAAATAATATAACAAATGGAAAGCTACATTCCTGAGGAGTAGAAAGACAAGGATATTCTGTTAGTTTCTAAACTTGTATTCACTATATTAAGTTTTCCTTCCTGAGTAAAACTCCTCAGAAATAGATCCATTCTTGATCTCCAGTGCTGGCTGGTGAAGTGTGTAGAACTGCATGTTTCACATTCTGATGCCAAAGAAGATTGTGAACTAGGAAAATGCTAATACATAGAGTTCACTCTTTAAACAGGCAATCATAGTATCACGTATGTTGATGGCATTGATTTCTGCCATGTATTTGATTTCTCTTAGGAATCAAGTGATCCTTCTGCAAGGTGGAGAGAAGAAAAAGCAAAGGACTATTTCTACAAATCAAATACTCAAAAGTGAGACACGATTTCTTTTAAAAACAGTTTTTGCTTGTGCTTTGCTTCATTTTTTCGTCTTCTTTTTTGCTACTATGCACCTTTAGGTAGCAGGAGAGATAAGACTGCAAACAATTTTTCTGTCACTTGGAACTTATGGTGTTTTAACAGCAGTCAGCATAGGATTAATCTCATAACTTTAATTAACTAAAAGGTTGTCGTCTAGTCTGTGTCTTTCATCTCTACTTCCTCTATAGGCAGTGAAGAGAAACTGGAGTTTCCAAAAGGGCATTCTGTACATCTGTCTTCAACGCCTGTCACAGGCGTGATATGACTGGTGTCTAATCTCTATTTATGTCTCATGTCACTTAACTGATTATTCAAATTTAGACAAAATAAATCCTGTCATCGCTGTAACCTTCTTGGAAGATAAACTACCTCTTTCAATTAGTAAGTGAGGTAGTTTTAAAGAAGATAAGCCTGTGAAACCATACCGTAACTACTTGTTCCCCAACAAGCAACATATGATTCCAGGCTTTTCATTTCATTTTAAACTAGAAATACACAGCTTTGTTATTTTCTGCATCCTTCTTTGTCATATAATTCCTTATTATCTAGCTTCTGATGTCATTCACTAATGACTACACAGGAACTTTTTTCTCTTCTTTTTTATTGTTGATCTAGAGCTTATGAAGAAGTTCCTTGGGATAATATATTGCCTTCCAAAATCCAGCCTCCAGAATCAACAGTGGAATTGTTGGCTGATCCTGTTTCCCAGTGTTTCACAAATAAGAGATACCATCCTGAACCTGAAATAAGCCAAGTCAGTGAACAATCTCTTGCTAACTGGTTTTAGGTTTTGCTAATGAAATATAGCCTAAATTTTGTGTAGGTCATACACATAAACCCACAACAATGTTTTCAAATAAAAACAGTCCCAAGCGAACATTTAAGGTCATGAGCACACTCCAGTAATTGCCTCAAATGGTTGCATATTTTTTCCCTCCGCCTCCCGTGCAAGTTGATACAGAAGGAAATATGCATGCACAGTACCAAAAGAGAGAACAAGGATATTGATGAAAAATTGGTTGATGGGAATGGTGCTGTAGCGTAACAAATCTCATGTTAAGTTAGTTTACTTGTGATTATTAACTGTAATTATTATTTTTACTAAACTAAAATTCAGTCCTGCAATTGGTTCTGGTAGCTACATGAAAATCTATTATGCCAAATTAATTAGGTAATATTGCCTTACAAGAAGCATCTATTTATGATTTTAGGTTGTTGGAGGCCTCTGGGACAGATTTCAAACGAGATCATTTACTGCTCCGCACAGACCTATTAATTTGTAAGTTTCTTTTTTTTTTGTGACTATCACGTATCTCTGATCACTTCCTTTATGAAGTCTGTGTACAGTTAATTATTTCAGAAGACTAAATTCAGTAGCATTCTACGAATAGAGAAGTTAAGATCATCAATCAATAACTATATGAAAAATATACTCTAACATGCTTCTCCAGTGAGACAGTTAAATATAAAAAGCATAACAGAAGAAATCTGTAAAGTGAGTGATTGTCATGACTTCAGACATCTGATGTTTTTATTAAGAAATGACATTTATGAAAACACCACAGTAATCATACACATGTACAAGGTTTTATCTGCTGTTTGTAGAATCCAAAACAATCACCTGTGCAGTGGTGTCATTTCTTCCCTCTGTATTTCACCTATTCTTTCTCAGAGCAGAGCATTTTAGATGAGCCCAGTAAAGGGTGACAGGAGGTTCAGAAGGACTCAGATAAGAGCCAAGTAGAGATTGGGAAGAAAAGGTTGCTCAAAGCAAGATAGAATCACAGAATCAGAGAATGTTTTGGGTTAGAAGGGATCTTAAAGTTCATCTAGTTCCAAAGCCCCCTGCCATGAGCAGGGACAACTCCCACTAGACCAGGTTGCCCAAGGCCTCATTCAACTTGGCCTTGAACACCTCCAGGGATGGGGCATCCACAGCTTCTCTGGGCAACCTGTTCCAGTGCCTCACCACCCTCACAGTGAAAAATTTTTTCCTAATATCTAATTTAAATCTACCTTCTTTCAGCTTAAATCTACCCTCTTTCAGCTTAAAGATAGGAGAATTAGAACTTGCCTCCTTTCCAGGCCATGAGCCAGCAGGTTTGCTCAGGCAAATTCAATGGACAAGTGTGCTACTGGGCACAGTCAGGGATACAGTGGGAGGGATAGGTACCTCTGCAGGGTGGAACACTGTCATTACAGTTTCTTGAATGTTGCTCTTTCAAAGGAATATAGATGTAGACAGTGACAACAACTTGCAGGGACAGACCAAGAGAGAAATTTAGACCTGATGTTACACTTTCCCATGTTCTTAAGAATTGAATGAGAAAAGCGTTACAAGTGGAGAAGCAGTTCATTTCTAAAGAAAACTTGGTTATACTATCCTAGAAAATTGACTGAAGTCCTAGTATCT
>NW_010136056.1:62398-65407 GCF_000699245.1 Pterocles gutturalis | reverse complement strand
AACTGGGTCATTTAGCATACATGCCAACCTAATCATTTACCACGGTCTTTTACCAAATCCAAATGAGCATTGCATCATTCCAAGAACAAAACTTTGACTTGTCATCACCTCTCTTTTGGGACCTCATAAATATTCTATCAGAATATTCTGTCTCGTGAAAAAAAAAAAAAAAGTGATTGGTCTCTTTTGTCTTTAACAGTGTAAGCCAAAGCTCTCGAACCGGTCATATCCCTTTGTATACGTAA
Source organism: Pterocles gutturalis (assembly GCF_000699245.1). NCBI lineage: Eukaryota > Metazoa > Chordata > Aves > Pterocliformes > Pteroclidae > Pterocles > Pterocles gutturalis. The sequence continues at coordinate 65,162 of NW_010136056.1, read as the reverse complement.
GTACAATGTTCCTGAGTTTTTTCTACTTTCTGCATTTTTTATTAAGCCCAAGCAATCCATCTCCCATTTTCTGAAGCAAGAGTTGTAGATGGACTGTGTTACCTAATCTTAAGGTCTTTTCTGGTGCCAATGGAGAGCATATGCTGAGTCTTCTCTGCTTGCAGGTGACTCCAGCCTTTTATCTGTCAACTAGAAATCAGGATCCATTATATCCTCTTTGGAAGAATAACCCAGTTTGGTCATGGGCATAGCCAAAAGGACAAGAGATGACGTATTTCTATCTTATTTCTATTCTTTCCAAGCCTCCTGTCTGCACTTATGTACTAGAGTTGGCATTTGCTATGTGCTGCAAGCTCAGCAGGTGATTGTTTTCATCTTGGGACATGCCAAGCAAACAGGGCAGTTCATCTCTGTGTTTTTTCTTGTGGACTGTTTTAATAAATAACTAGAATTTTGGAGCATGCAGTATATGGTTCAACAGCCTCCACCAGCTGTCTTATGAATAATGTACATATTTTTTGTTTCCTTTCTATCCAAACAGTGGCTGTGTTGGTGCAGTAAATTTTGAAGACATTGACAATGCCGATGTAGAGTTAATCCCACTTAACCACGTCCAAACTTCAAAGCCTCGCTACACAAGCACTTCACAGTATGTTTCTCTTACTAGCCTGATTTTGATACTGCCTCTTGAGTTCTTGTTAATTGGTAAAAGGGAAAAAACATTTCAAGATCTGGTCTTGGGCCAAAAGAATGAAAAAAACTTGGGGGAACGCTCCCTATTCTTTTTAATAACTTGAGAGAGGTCTGTTAATGCAGGAAGCACCATGGGCTTTCAGATTCAAGGTTGAACTTGAAGAGTCCTTTTTAATAACTGAATCAGTAGTAAATGGCCTACAGTGGTAATTGCCTACAGTGGTCAGTGTAGGTCTGTATAAATCTAAGGGACCATTCAGCCTAGATATACGAAATTTGTCAAGGAAGCTGATACAAAATGAACAGAGAAATGCCTACCGAGATGATGGTATAACAGATTTCATCCATCTACTTGTGTTATGGTAAGCTTAAATGCAGCCTGTTTTGACTAAGTATGAATTTGTCACAGAACATTAAGGCTTGATTCTTTGTTGTATCACATTAGTGTTATTGTTTCAGGGAAAGTATGCTTCTAACACCATGCATCACACTTTTCAACCAAAATGTTGATTAGGTTTTTTTGCATCCAGGAGTTGCTCTGTGTCCCAAGTGACCCTGCCATCCATTTGTTACAGAATGGACATAATAGATTGACAATAGTTGACTGTCAGACCTAAAGGTACCTTTTTTAGCCCATCTCGTGAAGTAAAAGCTGCCTGTGGTAACACCAGTACAATATACTGTCATGGTATAATGAACTTTTCACCATCAGCAGGCTCTGACCTAGGCTGGGATGGAAATCAGAGTATACTCTCTCTCCTGCTGTTAGCCTTGCTAGACTAATTGCACAACCGAGTTTTATGAACCTTTCCATTTTTCTCAATTGAGAAAGGTTGCATGGGAAGCTAGTCTAAGCACATCTGCTAGATCATGCCCCAAAACAGCTGACTTGTGGTTCCTAATGATGCTGAGACTACCTAACAGAGGCACTCCTGTAAAGGACCAGCAGCAGAAAATAGATTTGTGTTACATTCAAGGCTCAAGTGGGGAAAACATGGAACAGAAGGTTGAGAGCTCAGCCTGCACCAGGAATTTCTGCTGATGCCATTCTGAATAGAGTCCTTACTTCCAAAAACCCTGTGTTTATTTTCAAGCTGTGCCATACTTTCATACTTCAAACGCTTCCTGTTCTTTAGTATTATAATGAACAGTTGAAGTGTATGTGCCATTGTTTGATGGGTAGTATGACTTGCCACGTTAAAAATGTGTGATTTTTACCTTTAGCCACTAGATGGCCTTTGAGTTTGCAAAAGCTCCCTGAATGCTATTAGGAACACCTTACTTTTAGCTAGATCACAAACTTTGAAATTCAAGGGTTTTCACTTTAAGCCTTTCCTAAAGTTGTCTTCAGTAGCTTGAGCGGTATTAAGCATTTATTTGCAAGTTTTTGAGAAAGTAAAATGGTAAAAGTAACAGCATAATGGTAAGAACTAAACATGATAGAACAAAATTGGAAAGAGACTGTTCAGATTTTCTCTTTGCCTAGGCCTTTCCTTTTTGTCCTTTCAGTGCTCTTGCACAGTCCACATTTGTGAGGAAATTAGAGAAGGGATACTTTGCTGGGGCAAGCAGAGGGAGAGTAGTTGTAAAAATATTGCGTTCTGTTATGAAGAAAAGGCATAATGCTGGGCCTTATTCACATATGACAGCGTAGGTGCTAAATATTCCTAGTTGCTGGGAGCTGACTTGGAAGTAGCTGAAATCTCTGAGCTTCACCTTAGGTCTGTTCATTTCAGTTTCTTAGATCAGTTTCAGGGAGAATGCATATCCTTTTGCATCACATGCTGTCACCGTTGTGGGGAATGGGACATCATTCTTCACACAGCCTTACTGGCTACAGCAGTAGGTTCACAGGCAAAGTAAGGTGCTAAGCATTGTAAGATGGTCAAACTTAACCCATACTACTGCAACCAAACCTATTAATACCAACCTTTTATGTACATGATGCACTGTCCTGATTGTTTTATCTCACGTCCTGCACAAGTCATCTGATTTCTTACAGCCTGCATCTTTTAACTTCTGCTTGAATTAGAACATAAAACATAGTGCTGAACAGAGATTTCTGAGTGTG
>NW_010136056.1:37320-62367 GCF_000699245.1 Pterocles gutturalis | reverse complement strand
GTAGGGAAGTTAGCAGAGCTACTAACCATTGGTTCTGCTGTGTTATACTGCTGTTGCTGTAGAGCTTTGACAAATAGAAACTGATGTGTACACTGTGCTGCAACCAGACAGAAATCTTGTCTGGAGCTATTTGCAGCATATGGTATCAGGGTGGATATATAAGTTAGAGCAACAGGTTCTGTGTTACCTTCTTTAGTATTCTCCATGTAATTTTCCTGTTTTTTAGCTAGTGAGGCTATGGGTTTCATTGATTTCTGGCAACCAGGAGACCAAGATCTCTGAGACCTAAAAGATTCTGACATCTCAAAGCTGTGAAAAACTCAATTCCCCCTGAAAAATTCTACTGTTTGTCATAAAGTATATTTATTCTCTTGTCTATGTTTGTCAGACATCAAGATTGCTATCATTTTAAGCAGAAGAAAGAAGAAATTCAGAAGATATAAAAGTGATCCCTATAACTTTTTTTTTCACTTTGTCTGTTTGCTAGTAGTTCTGGAAAGATGTGTAAAGGTATTAAGGCTCCACCAAAATCCTTGAGAAGTTACATATATGTTTTGGATTTAGAATGTGCTTTGTTAAGTCTGTAAAGTATAAAAATGTCTTTGTAGATAGTCACTTTCACTCTTTCATGGACTAGCAGTTGCACTTCCTGCCTCTAGCACTTGGGCAAAAGCGTCGGCACTCAGGCATTACTCCAGAGTGAGACACTATTCTTCCCCAGACCATGCAAGAAAGTGGTTGCCATTCAAATTATTAGTAAAGCTGAAACTAGCTAAGAGTCATCTGTCATGTAATTTTGCAGAGACAAACAGGAAAAGTGGTGAGCCTAGGCTTGTTTTGCATGTTGCCCTTGCGCCCGCCCTCTCTTCCTTTTGGCAGAACAGGAAACCGTCTTCTGTTTTTCTTCTTTTTTCTTAAGGAATTAGAAAAAAAGATAAAAGTAATAACTTTTGCTGCAGTTGAGCTTATAAGCCCCTAGTAGAAGATCAGTGTTGTGAAAAGCTGCTGTGTTTATACCCAGCACTCTAGATAATACTCAGAAGTCCTTTACATGCAATTTGTAAATTTTACAGATGGGAATCCAGGTGCAGTGTGATTAAGTGGTTTGCCAAATCCCATTGGGAATCTGTAGCACAGTTAGGAATGAAGCTTCACGTGTCTTGAGCTCTAGCCTGTGCTTTTTTTTTTTTTTTACCACACTCTGAACTTTAAGCTATTGAAATGATGCTTTGCTGAAACTTGTTTTTAAAAAAATAATAATTAGCACAAAATGATGGCCATAGTTCTTAAAAGTTAGGCTGAAACACAAGTGAAGACTAGGAATCTAAGTAATTTTTTATCCAGTTTTTCCCTGTGGTTCAGACATGGAATAGCTGTGGGAGCCTTCACCACATGTAAAAAGCCATGTCATAAGTGTTGTGAATTGTGTAGAAGTGCTAAATTTATGAATCTGAACTTATTAATCAAAACTATGTTTGTGATCTGGTGGCAATCTGGGATGATCAGTGGGTGCTCCCCTAAGGGAGCTATAGAAGTGCTTTTCTCAGGACAGACTCTTCATCTTCGCATTTGATCAAAGATCCTGGATGGTAATTCAGTTCCTCTCATTCTCTTCCAGGCTTTGATTAAAGCCTGTCTTGGGGGAAAGGGATCAATTACATCAACTCTTGAGGTCTGTTCCAGCCCTGGAATGTAGCGTCATTCTTAATATCCTTGGTTTGTGTATGCACTTCTTAATTTGCTTTAGGATTAACTTGTTCCTCTTTTTCGTCCTTGGTTATGTTGCAAAGTATGCCTAAAAGCTGGAAACTTCTATCATGTCTTTGCCAAGGGCAACATACAAATCTTTTTTTAAAAAAAAGAGACAGTCAAAAAATTCAGAAGTGGTTTCAGAGCACTCTGAAAATCTATTTCTAGTGCAGTCCTTTTTCACCAAAAAATCTCCAAAAATCTTTTATAAAATTTATCATGATCTTGTTTTACAGCTCAGTGCTCCATTGAGTGGACTACATTGTCAGGGCACAGGAATTGTAGGCTTGAATCTCATCTTTTTATGCCACTAACTAGCAAGGTTCCAAATTGAATACTTTGATGCTTTTTTGTATTTTCATTGTATATTGCTTGTGTAATTTTGTTTATTGTCCAGTGGCTCAGGCAGCTTTTGTTGTATAAAAATACAACCATTTACATTTACTGGTTTTTTGTGCACAATTTATTTTTCTCATGTTTGGGGTTTTTTTCCTACTTTCTCTACTTGTCTGCCTACTTTAAACTCTCTTCTTGTATTTGCTTTCTTTTCTTTCAAACACATTAAGTTTAAATTCTATTGGAGTCAGTGAGTTAAAGGTATCTGCTTAACAAGATTTCCTGAACAGGGATAGAATTGAGTATCTGTTCATATATTTTGCAGAACTGAGACCTTGGTGATTATGTCTGTTTTCCTTGGTTATTTTTTCTGTTTCTTACTGATTTGATTTTTTAAAATAATATTTACTTATTTGTGGAAGATTAATACTGCATTTGATTTTATATGTCACATAGCTAACCATATACTAGGTAGGGAGGCAACTAAGAGCTAAAGAGTATGTTTTGTGCAGCCAGCCGGGTTTTCAAAAATAGCTCAGCAACCACACATCAAAACCAGAATTCTGAAAGAGCTCACATTCTGGGTGCACGTTGATTGCTAAGCTCCTATGAAAATCTGGCCACAAACACCACAATGAAAGTTTTATGTGCTGAGCACTTTTAAAAATGTGATCCCCTGTTTGTAATTGCTGCTTCAACCCAAATGTGTATCAAGGAAGAGAAGAGTGGTCCGAATTCTGAGAAAACACTATATTCTCACGTCCCCTGGGCAAGTTATACAGACGAGGAAACTTCGCAGCACAGCTACAGTGACTTCCAGGAAGGCTCAGACTGCTAAACTCTCTGGGCACTTTTGAGAGGCTCCACATTATTAATAAGTTAAAATAAGTAATGAGCCAATTCACTCTATCTTGTTATTAACAACTACTTTGAAAAAATCTCTTATTCAGAAGTGCAATTTAAACCTAATAACTTTGAAAACCATGCAGAAACTGATTTTACTGCATCATATAGATTCCCAACATAATCATCTGCTGTTCTCTTTTTCTTAAACATCTTTGTAAGTGTGTAATTTTGTATCATTCTCCTCCACCCCTAGTCACCATCTTTTTCCTTTGTTAACCCCTTCCCCAATCAGCTGCTGAAACAAGGTTAAGCTGTATGTGGTATTTTAGTTCTGCAGGTGTTTTAAGGGTCAATGGAAAAAAAGCCTCCTACGCTGGTGATGGGGATTTCCTCTGTAGCATTCATGGGCAGGGCTCTGGTGAATGCTCAGTCTGACAGACACAAATAACTCTCCCCCTTGGCATTGTTAGAACTCACTTGCACCCTCAGTGAGTTAGCAATACTTAGTGTAGTAACAGTGTAGCATGCTTAGTGCAGTCCAGCATACACAGGAACAGTTCATATCAATCAGGTGTTGCATCTGCCTCATGCTTTTCTCTTTTGTGTCTCTTGCATTATAGCACTGTGATACTTATTGCAACCTACCTCTTGAAATTTGCCAAAAGGAGTTAGGACAGAGATTATGTTTTCTTATTCCACATTAAAAGCCTCTGCCTCCAGAATTAAGTAAAAAATATGTCAGTCATTAGCATTTTAAAACTTGCTACTCATAGTTCAGTATCTCTCGTAATACTCAGTAGAGGGCAGTGCTTACACAATACATATGCCTTCTAACAAAGTGTTACTTAGCAGAACTTTTGAAGCATCAACTAATTCATTTCCATAACACTGGTAAAGTAGATTATAGCACTAGCTTTTGAAAGATGAAGACTGAGGAGGCTGAAGTGGCTTATCCAAGGCTACAGAGGTTGTCTGTGTCAGAGAGAGGACAGTATCTGACGAAAATCCATTTCTGGAAGCAGTTGACTGAAATGGGAACTTAATACGTACAGTTTCTAGGAAGACAAAGTCCTAAGTGTTTCAAGTCCTGTACTTTTTACACAAAGCTGTTCTCTGAAACTACCCTTTTTCTTGGTTTCTCAAGCACATTGGGCAAAATGTTACTATCATATCAGTATATCTGTAGACTTCAGTCATATTTCCTCAGTGTAGTCACCTTCCAACTGACAGTGTGCATGCATCCCTTATCATTTCAAGTTACCACAGAAACCTCACAGGCCACAATTTGCAGGGAACAGGCCCCCTGCTGCCTTGCATAGTCATTTTCATGGGCTGCCTCAGAGCTTTCACACAATGTATATTTTCTTCAGAAACTGACAGCTTGTCCACCATGTATATGTTTTTAGTGATTTTCCAGTTTGAGTCATTCAGGGGGTTGAGGGTGGAGGATGCCAAAATATCCTACTTAGAGATTTTCCAAATGAGATTTTATTGCTGGCTTGAAATGCTTTCTTGTTTCTGAAAAATGTTACCCCCTACTAAAAAAGGGAGTTGAAAAAGTTGAAAGCAGAATAAACTCCTTTGAAATTGTAGAAACAAAATGTTCCCGTTCAATGTGATTCAAAATGTTTCTAGGGAATTACCGTTTTGATGGTTTTATCATTTTAGAAACCTCAAATCCATTTGTAAACACCCATTCCCTGTCTTGCTTTGATGGCTGAGGGAGAGGGGTATAAAATTCAACCCAGAATGCTCTGTTCAAAAATCCTGTCAGTCCCCTTCCTCACTCTGCATGGAGCACCTTGTTTTGACTTCTCAAATTCTCTCTGGTGTATTCTTTCCTAACACGAGAGGCTGTATGCTTTGAGTTTCTGGACATAGGATCACATCTGAAGCATTTTTACCCCAGGTTATTCTGCTTGGCAGATAGGATCATGGAGTAAAAGAAGGGCCAATAAAATGTGATATGTCAGTCTTTGTGGAAGGGAATTTGAGGTGGAAGACAGTTGTGAGTTTTATGTGCTGTGAGACCTGAGAGGCCTGTTTTGTCATGGCAGTAAACAGAAGAGCTAGTTAATGGCTTAATCTGGTGATTTAATTCTATTTATACAACCCAACAGTGTTTCTAAGAAAGAGTAAGACATTAGAAACTCTTTGCTCGTGAGTGCACGGTAAGAATCTACCAAATGGCTTTCACTAGGCAGTATTTTTGAACAAAGAAACTTGGATACCTCTGTTGTTCAAGCGGAAGTGCTAGATCCAAGGTTTTCAAGAATTGCAAACTATTTGGGGGAATCTTGATTTTGCTTCCATAAAAACAGCTGACATGGAATTTACATGGCAAACCTGGGCATCCAATGCCCTGGAGACACCCTAGAGCATCACTTCCAGATGCTGCTTCAGAACAGTATGGGTCTGCTGTGGGTCCTGTGCTATAGGGTCTTATCTCAGATACCTTAAGGCATCTCAGATAGCTCTAAATTCCAGTATGGGTGACCAACTAAATTAAGCCCATGCTGTTTTTCCTGAACACTACCAGGAAATAAAAATCTTAAAAGACATCCTGAGATGGACATAGGAAACAGAGGCATACCAAAGCAGAGGAACTCAAAATCACTACATTCCACTTGAAAAATGTTAGAGCTTGCGCAGATTCAACTGCCAACACTGTCTATTTCTTACTGTTGGGACTAAGAGCTGCTAGCATGATAACAAGGAAACATATGAACAAGAGAGATGTCATGGTTACAGAAAGAAAGCCTGATGACGACAGCATAACCACAGAGGAGTTTTGTATGTTGCCCAGTGGTAGCCTGGCACTTAGCTGTTTTCTTTAGCAGCAGCAATCTGGTTTAGTAGCTCATCAGAGAAAACACACGAGCTAGAGAGCATGATCCAAAAACAAAAAACCAAATGGGTATTTTTTTAACCTCAATTTCTTCTGCTTTATCACACACATAACCGCAGCACATTTTTGCATCTTCTTTGCAGGTTCCCAGGAGAGCAGCTGCTTTGCTGTAGCTTTCTTACTATCCTGGTACTTTAAGCTTCTCTTTGCCCATCTCTCTTCTGTTTCAGAGCTACATCTTTCCCATATGTTATGAATATACCAACTTCTGTCAGTCCTTTCTAACAGACAGTCCAGAACAAGTTTTCATCTTGGGTCATCTCTCAGGCTTGATTTTTGGGTCACATTTGGCCATTTATGATGCTTTTCCCTTTTGTTCTAGTTTTGCAAGTTTTAAAGGTCAGAAGATTTTATCAATCAGATGCCTCACAGTGTATAATGTATTCTAATATCTCCACAGTTTTATAGTTATTATGTGAGTTAACTCCAAATAGGCTTATAAATGTTGAAAATTAATATGAGGCTTCTTGTGATCTCCTTCTCTTCTCTGTGATGCTCATACAATTTCAAGGAAATCAATGGAATTTCATTTCAATGTAATAACATATGAGAGATGTATCTTAGTATGTAGCACATCACCAGGGTAATAAAACTCTGTTCACAGTCCGACTGATTCCTTCAAAGTGATATCATATTTTCAGCTTTGGGTGAATGCATGTGCTTATACTCACACACACCCGATGTCCATTGTATCCCTCAGTGGGATTCCTGCACATGCAGATGAAATTTTCTACAGAGTTACCTAATCTGCACGCAACCTAACAGTTGTCTACTTTGACATGAAAAAGCAAATTTGTCTGCAAGCTGTTTTGACCAGTTCTGAAAATATGTTCTACTGCTGTACTAGATTTTCAGGCCTGCTTGTTACCCTTGCATGGCTGCTGTCAAGACAGACCATATTTGTTTCTTGCTCAGCCAATTACTTGGCAATTTGCTATAGGTAACAGCTTCTGAAGTGCTACAAAACTGCTGTACGGATTCTGCAAAGCCGTCTTGCCTGGGCGGTCACAAACTGGAGGATGGCCCAGGGAGTACAGCAGTGTACAACAGTGAATGTATGGGTTAGTGCAAGGCTACTCCAAAAGAAGACAAAGAACTAGATTGTCTTTCTGCTAACTATGGGTACAAAGACTTGAGCGTATACCAGCAGTGCTCCTATGACAAGTATAGTTCACCCACAGTCCTATGTTATACCTGTGGTGGGTAGATACAGCATTTTGTCATTATCTCTGCTATTCTGGTGAGGAATTTCAAAGCCAAATTTCCTAGTAGTACACAAATAAAATAATTTTCTGATAAAACCACATCTTGCACATATATCCAGTTTTGCATCCTCTGCTGAACTTAGTTGCAGAGAAGTAGCTGGTCAGCTGTACAGAAGCTAATAGCTCTATGCACTTTTTAATTAAAGGAACTGTTTATTTTTACCCAGAGTAGAGGGGAACCAAAAAATACATCAGAGATTATTTTAAAGGAGGCACTGTTATCATTTATGCAGTCTGAAGACCCACAAAGGACTAATGCAGGCAAGGTGTACAATCCCAAGTATTTAGTTGCTTCAGTGGCTGAAACAGCTTGTCATGAGCTCTTAACCTCCATGTGTACGGGCAGTCTGGATATATGTGTAATTCAGCAGTGTCCTATTTTGAGCTGTCAGTGTAGAAAAGTACTGGTGATACTCTCTGAATAATTTTGTGCTGCAAAAAAGCTGTCATAATGAGTGTTTAGATTGTTTTATTTTGAATCTTCATGGATTATCTCTGAATCCATATTAGTACCTTCTCTGAACTCATACTAAGACCTTTTTTTTTTCCTTTAATTTTGTCCATCTCTGCTTCATCTTGCAGCAATTGCTCTCAAAATTTTCTGTACTGCTACCTCATATAAGTAGAATTCTTTCCTCCATCTCTTTAAGGAACTTTCTTTTTTAATGTCACGTTAAAACTTAGCATCAGAATTAACAAAAGGCTTTAGTTGTGGCATTTGCTGTCTCAGTCTACTGGCGTACTCAAGATAGAATTTAAGTTGATGTGTCTAAGCAGTGTTAATAATATTACATATACATGTAAATATATTCTTAATAAATTCTAGGGGAAATTAAAAAAAATTTAGAATCATTTGGGAAATCATTTGTGTTTTAGGCCATGAGAAATCACACCTGTTGGCCTAAAGCCTGCTATCTAAATTCTGTTTGAAGCTGGAACCTAAATATGAGCTAAATATGTATCCCATTTTTAAAGAATATTTTTGCTTTTTGTGCTCTTTGCAAACCCTGTGATCCTGTTTTTAATTTGAGATTAAATGTTGCTTGTAATCATGAATATCATACAGATATTCAACTTAAACAACTTGTGAAAAAAAAAAAAAAGGAAAAGTCACAAAGAACTCACTTTTGCAGTGTGTAACCAAAGATTTTCAATCAGACCATCAGCTAGATCGTCATAAAGTTGTTTTTCTGATCTTAAAGAAGCTATGCCAGTTCATACATTCAAAGGCCTACTCATTATATTATGGAGAGTTTTCACCCCATCCATCATTGATAAACAGTAGCTATTTTAGAACTGATCTGTAAGTCATATTTCAATGTCAATACTTCCTACAGTCATTTAATTTACTCTTTCTCCACCCCCTACCTCCCCTTTTAATTTTTTCCTTTAGCACTCCAAATATCCCTGGATACACTGGCAAGGTTCATTGGTCAGCAACCCACCCGGCAAATTCTAATCTTCCATCAACAACCCCATCAATAATTGCACGAATGCATGGGTAGGTATGAGGTATATTTCTCAGCTTGTTCAGAAAGATTACAGGGAAATTCCTAATTGCATTTATTTAGATAAAAACATTTAAATGTGAAGCATGAAATTCCATTGGCTTAAAAAATACAGAACAGTTGGGGTTGGATCCCACCACATTACTGTCATGCTAATCTGAGAAATTTTTTCTTTAGCTATGGTTGGTTGCTAAGTTGTGGCTTAAGTGACTTTTTTATTTTTTTGATTGATTAATCTGTGTGTGTTTTGAAAGAGGCCCACGAATGTCAAAGTTAAGAATTCCCAGAAGAAAACTGTGTGGTGTCATGTTTCCAAATTGGTGTTTGCAGGCTTATTAAATGAGTATTTGCTATACAAAAATAGTTGTTAAAAATGGGTGGGTTTACTCAGAAGGCAGTGAGAGGCAAAACCATGCCATGCCCCACACTGATGCAACCCAGGACCCTGTGACTATGAAATCATCATAGCCCGATATCACTGTTGTGGCTACCTCTTGAAGTGAGTTAATAATCTTTATTCTCTCTTGCTCTTCTTTGCAAAGCTTGTTAAAAATATAGGCCACATTTTTTTAAAGTATTTAGGTGTCTCTTGTTGGTTTCAAAAGAGGTAGACACTTCAGAACGGCTGAAAACACCTTTTCCTTTTGTTAGCACAAAATGCTTCTGACATTGGCAAAAGAGAAACCTAGGCTTTCTCCCAGTAGCTTCAGAATAGATTGATAACTGTTCACCCCCTCTCCTTTATGGTTTTGTGCTTTGGATTGTGATTTCTTGTTATTTGTAATGATCTAGGGCATGGTGACACTATTCCAAGTTTCCATGTTTTCCTGAGAAATTTATCTTCCGTTAAACTTTTTAATTTGCCTTAGGATTCTGTTCACAACATATATTACACTTCTTTTTCAGCACTGCCAGTGAAAAGTACCCAGAAAAGGCTTGAGGAGCTTTAGAGAGCTGCCTGGCTTTTAAAGAACTCACCTTGTCAAATGTTTCATTGTTGTGCAAAATGCACTGAGTTCCATTTCTGCTGCCCTCCATCTATTCACCTCAGGTCTTCTTCTCTGTGGTTATACTTAGAAAATAGGCAGTCACCTGAAGTTGCAGTTTGCTGTTTGCAGGGAATGAAGATGCGCAACATAGTCCTGAGTCTCTGTAGGCTAATAAAGCTGAACTTGGAGCAGCCTGATGCAAGACTAACTTGCTTCTAAATGTCACAGACCAAAAAAAAGGCAGATGCATCTTAGCAAAGAACATTGACAGACTTCAGACAGATACTAGATTTCAAGAGCAAAAAGACAGGTGCCACTGTGATTTAAGAAAAGAAAACACGTCTGATACTTCCTTTTACTTTTTACACATTACTGTGGGTGTAGTTCATCTTCTTGCTATCCACTAAAAACTAAGAAAATTCATCCACTATGAACAACACCCACAGTAGCCCTCTATGAAACTGCTATGTAAAACTACTAGGATGCTCGGAATCTCCCTCCAGCATTAGATAGTGATGCCCATAAAAGAGAGATGTTTAAAATTTTATTCCTTCCCTATGTAAAATAAATGGCAAAAGTCTTGCTGATTTTGAGTAGCCATAGATCAAGTTAGACTATAGTGGAGAGGTGAGGAGAAGATAAATTATTCCTGGAATTTGGGGTCAGACTACCCCAATTCACGTCTACATGCTTTTCATATACGACATGATCTCATTCTGACTGTTTTTAAAATGGTGACACCTTTTTTTCTGTCTTTCATCACGCTCAAGCCATGACTGTAATAATTTATCAGAAAGTAGCAAGTGATTGCATGTGGTGGATGTTTTTATAGCTGCTTTATTTGACATGTCGACAATATATGGTCAGTCTCCTGAAGACAATTATGGGTATTAGAGGGAGTCTCTTGTCTACTGCTAACATGGTCTAATAAATGTTCTTGTCAAAAGTATCAACAATATCAGATAAACCAAGCAGCATGCAACCACTTCTGCACTGTATTTCTGTGTCATGGAGTTTCCACAGTATGTGCAGCAAAATCCTTTATACCTATTTTAAGCATTGTGAACTCAATAGGATTGTATAGAATATACAACAGAAGAAATATGGTTTCTTCATCTTTTAATATGAATAGTATTTTTGTATGTCAAACTTTATTGATGTATTTTTATTGTATTTTTGTTTCCAGGTAATCCCAAGGTGAAGTTAGAAAATTAGGTTTCAAAGTCCTTTAGTGCAATTAAATTCTGGCAGCATTGTTTAGCTTTTTTTGTGTTTTTTATTGTGCTTAAATGAACCATCCATTGCTACCCAGAAAACACAAATACATTGCACCACAAGTTGTATGGAAATGTGTTTGCCTTGACATAGTTAATATCAGGTAGCGCTGTATTTAGTTTGATTTTAGAGAGATGGATTGCACCTTTTCAGCAAGTTGCTTTGGATATTTCAAAAGGGATCTTTACGTCAGAAGAAAGTATTTTTTGTTTGGAGAGTGAGTGATCATAGGACACTGTAGTTAGTTCGGTGTCAGCTCTGCTTTTGATTAGGTGTTTTGCAACAGATGGGCTACACCAACTTAGCTTGTAGCTATAAGATTATTTATAGTTCCTCTTCCTGTAAAAGATTAGAAGAATATCGGAAGTCTAGCATAAATTGTTCCCTCCCAGACAGTTCTCAGTGTGTTTTCTAATCCCCATCCCCGTATTCTGTCCCATGAGGACTGGGCATCTAAAGCGAGCATGTCATGGTGCCAGCAAAGTGTTTTTTCTAGGCTTGAAAGCCAAACCTCCAGCATCACCAGAGTTAGCCCTCCAGGCACCACAGGGCCTTACGTGCTTGAATGCATTCAGCATGCTCATGGCAGTTCTCCACAATGTGCAGGTTAGTTGTGAAGCAATGGTGTGTGTCCTAGAAAGGCTGAAAAGAGACAAGAGGCAGAACATACCTTTCTTACAGCTGCTGTAGGAATCTGTCTTTCAGTACATTACATATATCCAGAAAGTAAGTTAAAAACTCTTAGGAAGATTTGCCACCATTGTTCTTAAGAGACCTGATGTTAATATTGCAAATTATTAATATGTTCAATATTGCAAATTATTAATATTTTCTGAGGCCAATGGGCATAACTGTCTATGAAGAAAGCAGTGAGAGGGAAGAAGAGGGCATATTTAGCAATATAAGAACATGTTTTAAAATATCTTTTTCTCTGTCTTTTTGTAACTGCAGATACATAGCAAAACATGGAAGCACGTCTCAGTATAATCACCAAGGACCTTTTTCTCAAATGGTGACTCCAGTTAGTCCTCAGAATTCTTTTAACAAGAGAGAACGAGAAACTATTACAGTTTAGAAAGTGTCAGTCCTTTCACCTGCATAACTGAGAGCCTCAGTGTCTGACAGTGAGGAGGAAGGAAATGTGTGAAGATGTGTGGATACTTTAAATACGGAACAAAAATTAAATAACATAGGTGTTTGTGGCAGTCCTTATTGCATTATTCTCATATTTATGACTTGCTAGCATTGATAGTTAAAACCATATTAAAAACAAGAGGAGCCAAAAGTCAAAGGCTTGAAACTTGCTCTCTGTACTGGATTGCCTTATTAACTAAGGTAGAAAATGATGCTGTAGCTGTTGCATCCATTGATATAAACATTTTGTGCATATGTATATACACACATACACATGCAGACACACATATGTAAAGGTATTATTAACTAAGAAATCATTACAGAGCAGCAGCCCTTCTCACCAGCTGTCCTAAGTGTGCCTTGCAAAGATGGTTAAATGTCACAGAGTGAGATTTTAATTTTTGCCTGTGCTGGCTCTGTGTGTAGTAGTGAATAAAAGGAACCAGGTTACATTCTATGGTCTGGACGCTAGTTAAGACTGTGCCTTGCACCCATCCTTAAATTCTCCTATGCTTAAACTGAAAACAATTAAATAGGGAAGATGGAGGACCAGTACTTAAGCCTCTGTCTTGGCACAGTTTTATTTTCTGGTGTTCGTGTAGACATCATAAGGAAGTTGCATCCCTGAGAAAGGGAAGGCCAAATGCAAATTTGTGCTCCAGTGGCCAAAATAGTACAAACAGTATATTCTGATTTGGACAGCCTGGCAGCTTGCTCAAAAATTTATCTCCTGCGGTCTCTGGTGAGGTGTATTACCAAAATCATCTGTATTGCTGCTCTGTTACCTCTCCTGCTTGCTTTTTTTTCCCAGTATGCTTGTGAGATGCGTATGTGTGTAACATGCTTATGAGAAATATCTTTCCCATAGCCAGTTAAGGGCTTTCTGTAAAGGATTATAAAATGCACCAATGGTGAAAGGCCTTTTCAAGAGCAGACTGAAGACTCATTGGAAATACTGAAAGGCAGGGAATATAAACCACAGTCAGAAGACCGCAAATCCACAGAAAGAGCTAAGATCCCTCAACAAAGGGGTTAGATCCTCGGCAGCAATAATGGGAACTGAGCATCCAAATTGCTGACATTGCTGTGCAAATCTCAGTCATAGAGGATATACAAGCCCCTAGGGAATGTGGGATGACAGCTAAGCAAGACAGGTACTGACACTAAGGTGTACCATTTCTCCTAATAAGACTGTAGCAGAGTGGTTATCCTAAAGTGAGGCAGAAATATTCTAGTTCTTGAAATGTCCGACCTAACACAGAAACTATGTAATTTTTAGCTCTCTGTATTTTCATCATGCACAAAACACTGATACCTAGTTTTTTTAAAAAAGATGCTCTCATCTAATCAGTTTCTCTGTATGCATTAAATTAGAATTTACATGTACACAGCAAAATTAAAGCCTACTGACAAGTACAGGAAGAATGCAACTTGCATTTGACTTTTGTGCTTGTCCATTTTGGAGCTGCACATGTGTACAAGTCAGTGAATATTTTAGATTAAAACATATTCTCTTTTGTAAATTTGGCTATTTATGTCCTATTGAATTAGTATGTACCATATTAAAAAATATTGTAAATTTGTTACTAGTTACAAAGGGTATGCTTTGATATGCTTGAGAAGGATTCAAATTAAATCTTTCAGAGCCCCAACTCTGCAGTGCAGAGTGATCTAACTTTGGGTAAGAATGTAGGAACTGTCTTAGTGCAATGCAATGCATCATCCCAGGCTGTATCTTGAACAGAAACTTAAATCCTATTCAAACTAGCAGATGAAAACTGATTACATTTTAAACCAGCAGTGGGCTGAGAACATTGACTGCAAAGACAGATGCCATTGCTTGAGTAAGTTCAGATTGGATGCTTTATGTATAAAAACATTTTACACTTGGCATAATTAAAGCACAATAATCTAAGGAGATTTGAGATAAATGTAAAATGGGGCAGGTTCTCAGCTGGATAACCAAGCATAGTTTTTTTCTGACTTTACAGATTGTTTAAGAGCCAGAATCTCTACATCTAATGAGCAAAAGCTGTGTCTTAAAATTCCTCTAGATAAATCAAAATTGTAAAAAAAAAAAAAATAGTTTTGATGATTTACACTGCTCCATACTGCTAGATCAAGCTGAGGAAATTTATAGAAAAAATAAACAGTGGGGAGGCAAGGTATGTTTTTAAGTCAGTTTCTAGTTACTTTCAGTTTCTCTGGAAACTTGAACAAAGAGCAACAAGCTCTTGGGCTTAAAGAGCAAATGGAAGGGAAATGCTTGTATCCAAACCATAAAATGCCTCATTTCACTTAAAATTAACTAATTAAAACAACAAAAAGCATGTTTTCAAGCTGTTTTTCCCATTAAGAAGTTCTTATGATTTAACCAATCTATATTTTGATCCTAAAATTATAAGATGGTGTTCCTTGAAACCTCAAGGACAGAAAAATTTCGTGTACTGAAACAGAAGAACTTACAAAAGTAATAATTAAAAAATAGGTATGTGGCACATTCAATACAAGGCCTGTTCCTGTTTGTGCTGGCTGCAGTATCATTGCTCTTGCTAATAAAGACAGAAGAGGACTTTTGCCATTATGTCAATCCTATAAATAGCATTGCTTGATTTAATCTGAACCCTTCTAGGTTCGTGTCATTCATGGTACGGTGAACTAGTTATTGCTGTTTTAAATTTTTCTGACTCTTCCATACTATCCTAAAGAGAAATGAAAAAAGACTAGAATATCCTTTCCCTTGATACTGTGGCATATGATATAAAGTATATGATATAAAGTATTTGAAAGAGGGCTGCTGTTAAAGAATCTCAGTTTTGTCTGCAGTTGGAAACCAGTGAACAAATTCTGTATTTCCTGGGATGACTTCTGCTTTCCATCTGTTAAACGCCTTGCTGAATCATAAGTGTTGTTAATCTATACACAGTGTTCATAAAGCAGTCAGATTTCAAGTAATTAAAAATCATTTTTGGATCTGTTCCTTGGAGTTATGGCATCGACACCTAGATGAACAGGAACAGAGTTGGCTTCCAGTGTGTAGTAAAACCACTGAAAAACAATGCTGCCGTGAGAGAAATGGTTTCCTGGGTAGAATTTAGTTTTCCTTCTACAGTCTTCTAAAGGCTTCTGAAAAAGTAGTCTTTTAAAGCAAAGCATTTACACCACGCAAAAAGACACTGCATTTGGAGCTTGTTTTGCAGAATTTCTCTTTACAAGCAGCAGGCTTTTGAAGTTAAGTAATTTGAAGTCATTTTGTGTGAAGTAGTAGTTAGCATAGTGACCGTGCTTTTAACATGATCACTTCAATGTACACAGTAAACAAACATGTCTGAAAGTATTCTACTTCTTTCTAAATAAGTCTAAATAATGGCTATATATTTTTGTATGCATAGCTACTAAATCCCTTTAAAATACATTTTTGCATTATGTTGAATAGATTGATCATAAAGAAACATTTTGACATGGAAAAATAGGCTACAATAGAAAAATTATCATAACTCTAGCTGAAGTTCATATTTTTTTTAGACTAGATTCTTTTCCCTCTTGCTCCTTTCAGAAATACACATCTTAAAAAATTGGTTTCCTTTGGTTTGTTTGTCATTTGATTCTTAATGCTTCTCATCTGCCATCTAGTAAAGGTCATAGAAATATTAATGTACTTCCAAAGCAAGAGGACCAAAAAGCTTTGCTTTCAACATAGCTTAGAGTATGGGGATGCAAATTGCAAAAAATCAGTGGCCTGTATCTTCTCACAGAATTATTTAGTAATAATATACCAAGTGAAAGAGAAATGTCTGTTGGGTAAACAATACACATAAACTTCATGGTAGGAATATAATGTGATATAAGAGGCTGTGGTGATCCTAGCCTGAAATCTTGAAAATTACTGGAGAAAATAAGGTGCTTATAGAGGAGACAGAAGCCAAGAGCGTATAATAACTGGAAACTTTGTTTTGTTTTGATATAGATAGAAATATTTTTATTTAATAAAATAGAATTAAAAATAGAAAAACATCATGACCAAGTAGACAACTTGTGTTCCTTTCAGAAATTATTTGAGAAGTATGGTTTACTTGGAGAAGTTTGTCAGAGCAGAGGAGGAAACAAAGTTGAAGTGGGCTATTCCCCTCCACTGGTGGCTAAAAGCTCCTTGTTCTGGGTCTGTGCATCTCTCAGCCACTGCCATTTTTTCTGTCCCCCCAGCTATGCGGGACTTGAGATCCTTGTCTCACACTTTAGAACAGGACTCTGCGTTTTCTCCAGTATGCAGGAATAGAAAGTAGGCCTGCAAAGTGTATATGGAGCTATCACAGAGCAGGATGCTCCCAAAATACTGACCTGTCTTGTGCTGAGGCAGGACAGCTACTTATCATCTCATCCATGGTCCATTTGTACTTGGAAAATATAATCGCTGGCTTTGTAGTAAAGAGTGAGGACACCCCTTCCCTTGCAAATATTGCTGTGTGGCGTCTAATGACAGTAAGAAGACAAGATTGCCTCGTATGTGCTCTGAAAAACAGCAGCTCGAGACCAGCCTGAGGAAACATGTCTCAGTAAAGGGTGAGAAGGAAAACAGCCACCCAAATCATCCCTTCATTTACTAAACTGGATTTTCATTGGGGGTTTCTCAGAGAAATAGGAATCAAGCCTAAATGTAGTTGCTTACGGGACCTGACAAAGCCGTTGATGCTGCTGCGTGCTCATTCCTTAGTCCAGTAATGAGCATGTGTAGTATGTTTGTGACATACATGTACATGTAGGCCCTAAAAGTCAAAGGTCGTCAGGCACCCACGTTCCACTTACTGGTGGTTTTGTTTGCTTGCATGTGCACCTTTGGAGCATGACTAACTCAGCAGCTGGGCAGCATTAGAGCATGGTGGTGTATTTTCACTGTGGCTTATGCTGAAAACCTCTGACAGTGTCCTATCTCTGCTACCATTAAAAAGATAATAATCAGGTTCTATCTTTTGTTAAAAGGCATTTTATGGCTCCTTGTTGTCATTCTGCATGAAACAAATTTGTATGTGCAAATGATATGTACACTCATTAATTTAGGATTTTGCCGTGAATTTCTTCAGCATTCTCACAACTGGAATACAAAATGAAATTTCCAGGACTTCCTAATAAAGATCTAAACCACACAAGTAGCAGCATGAAGGAGTTCAATGGAACTGCACACATGAATGAAATTACATTTGTGCAGCTTCTCTCATCTTTGATGTGGCCCTTTGATTCAAGAAATTATCCCTGTATAACAAAGTACTTCCGGACAAGGCTGAGCACATTGCTGTCTCTCAGTTTTAGAACAGCATATGTGTTGCTAAATCCTGTGGTGTAAACCTTCTTGTTTATATCAATGACCACTAAAAATCCTGTAGATCACTTGCCACTTAAACTAGTTAACTGTTTCATTGCTGATAGGGAGTCTAACAATATGCGAATATTGTGGTTATTCAGTAAAGCAAGGTTGTATCTATTAAATCCAGATGTTTCCTTCAACAAGGACCTTTGAGGATTCAGTGAGTCCATTACTTTTAGTTTTAAAAAAAGTTTTTAGACTCTCTCCTTAAAAACTGAATCAAGTTTCTCACAGGACCTCTGCTTTTTGCAGAAAGAATGTCCAATGTATTCTGCACAGGGTAAAACTCCCAACTGATAAAATTACTTGCAGCTTTCTATCATGTTCAATTCACCAGTGTCTGCCAGTCAGTTCAGGATAAAAAGCCTACCCAAAATGGGAAGGAAGTCCAGTCCAGTTAACCAGGCACAGACTAGAGAGTTAGGGCTTTCTGATTTACCTATGTCAAACTCTCAGTTCTCTTTACCTTCATCTCCTCCACACACACATTCCTTTAGTATGGGGATAAGAGTGCCTTGCTTTGTAAAGAAGTAAGAAAATCAAGGAGGAAAAGGAATAGACAAAAGTTAAGTGCTTTTACTATTATTCTGTACTGAAATTAAAATGTGAGCGAATTTTTTTTCTGCAAGATCCACAGATCTTGCTGTTTCTCTGGTTGTCTAATTCCAGCTCTAACCTGAAGAGCCATTAGTGAGAAATATCACAGAACTTCCTACGCTCATTTCCATATTTTTTTGCTGACAGCCCTGCATGGGACAATTAAATAATTTGGATAAGCAGTCACCCCAATCAAAATATTTTCCAGTTAATTAGCAGATCAGATATCAGTGAAAAAAGCATATAATTTTATTAGCCACCATCAGTTTGACACAGTAAATATGCTACTAGTATGTACACATCTCAAATAATGACACAGTCAGTAGGCTGTAAATAAAACTAATTTACACTTAAAGTAATTAGAGAATAAAGGAGAAATGACTGGAATCAGTGAAGGTTTCACAGAAGGCAAGCCACATCACACATGTAAGTGATTAAAAAGAAAAGTCTTAATGACAGCCTTGATAAAGCTGCCTAAATGCAAGGTAACTTGAACTATTTACCTTATCAGTAAACTGGACAAGCTCCATGACTAAGGATTAGGTGTGTGGACAGCAATATGGGTCTAAAGCACAAGCCAGCTGGGATTTAATTATTCAAATCAAAACCTGAGATTAATTCTTCTCCTCACAATACATATCAAGCTGCACGACTGACAGAGTATCCTGAAGGTGACCCTTTGGCCTGAAAGTTCCCTAGACACTGAGGCTGTGTCCACACAGGTGAATTAAAACACATCAAGGGCCACTTGATGGCACTTGGGTCAAGAAATGGCCAATATCTGTACTGTTAACTCGACAACAGTCTAAAATAAGGACTCCACTGGTAAGAAAAATTGGTAACTCCTGCCAATTTCTGAATTTATGTGTGGGATATTTTTGGGTGGGTGGAGAAGGATGCTGTTCAGCATGAACCAAAAATATGCCAGATGCCATGCTGAAAATCTAATAGTATAGCTGTTCCAGTTGTACAGCCAGGAACCACCAAATGGTGTTTAATTTGCTCACATAGACACAGCTGCAGAAATTTGCTTCAGAGCTTACACAGAATTACCTGACACAGTGTATGCATAAACCAGATCAAGTTCCAGAAACCAATAACAACAATAAGGAAACAGTTTCCCAAGCAGTCTGTCCCCTGTGAATTAGTTTATATCCTTGGGAAGAAGAGATATGAATAGGATTCACAACTGCAAAGGGAATAAGATGGTCATAAGCCTCAGAAAAGAATCATGGAGTAGTAGTAAAATGTAGTTTGGAGTGGAGCTCTGGAGGTCGTCTGTATGAACCCCCTGTTCAAAATGAGGCCAACCGTGAAGGCAAAGCATGTTGCTCAGGGCCTTGCCCAGCTGGATTATGAAAAGTCTCCAAGAATGGAGACTGCACATCCTCTCTGGGCAACCCATTCCAGTGCTTCCCAACTCTCCCTGTGAACAACTTTTCCTCATGTTGTCTTTGTTACAGTTTGTGACCACTGCCTCATGTCACTTGGCAATGCACCTCACAGAAACATCTGTCTCTGTCTCTTCTGTAACCTTTCTTTGGTTAGTTGAAGACTGCAATTACACCCTCCCATCTGACTCCTTTTCTTTAAGCTAAAGTAGCCTAGTTCCCTAGTCCTTAGATGATGTGCTCCAGCCCCATGGCCATCTCTGTGGCCCTCCTCTGGACACTCTAATTTGTGGGTAGTAACCTCCCCTATCTCCAGGCAGCTTATGGTTTGTCTGGTCTTGTTCAATCCTTTGAGCCAGGAGACTACTGAACTTGCATACCACATAAAGGAGATGTGGGAAAGAAGGAGGAAAGAAGGGAAAGCAGCTTCCTCAGCTTGTTTTCTATTAGAAAGTCTCTTGTAGCCTGTTCTTTGATGTTGTTTTGAAGGTTGTACTCCTCAGTAAACAATAGGGTTTTATACAGACACAGTAACTATGCTAATGTGTGCCTCTGTGTATACACACACACACACACACACACACACACACGTGTGTGTGTGTTTGTATATATGGATACATATGTGTGTATCTCTTGCTGTCTGGGTTAAAGTGGCTACACACAAAGCATTTCAGACAGCCCAGCTGCAGGTTTTTCCTCTTGCTCCTTAGGCATGCTTTCCCACATTCCCTTTGTCTAAATTAGGGATGTGGTTTCCCCTATGAGATGGGGATACCTCAGAATTTGACCCTGCACTGCCTTTAAGGCACTTACGCTCTTTTTCTGGTTTGGCCCATAGTGACTGCTCATTATAAGAGAATTTTCTCTACATATTCATTTTTGCAGTGCCCTGGGAGCAATATGTTACCTTGCAACCCTAAACCCACGTCCTGAGAGGCAGTTCTGTAGCATGGATGCTATTTTTCAGCTGAGGACAGGGTATCAATTGGCTTGCAACAACTAACCTGCTTCCATACACCGCTTGCTGGCAGTGTGCTACGAATTTCTGTTATATCAGCTACGCCTCACTCTAATTTACCTTTCAAGTGGGCTAATGAAATGCAGTGCTACAGTCCAGACACGTTAAAAAAAAAAAAAAAAAAAAAAACCACTACACACCCCAATTCTGGAGTACTGAATAGCAAAGAATAAGGATCTAATATGACAGAGACAAGCTCCCATCGTATTTGTAAAACTTTCCCAGGAAGAAAATCCTGTCAGCGTTCTGAAGTTCCTCATCTATCCAGACATTTCTGTTAGAGATGTGTTTTTCTGTATAATAAATTGCTTCTAGTTGGCTGAAAATAATTTTTAGCTCTTATCTCTGTGATCGGTTACCTCTGCTGTTCTTTAATGGCCTTCACCTCATTATGCAACTAGTCATTAAAAGCTTAGTATCCAGTACAATAGTAGCTTATGTAAAGTGATCTATGAGAGCTTTATATAGGCTTACCAGCCACAGCCTTAATTTTACTCATTCGTCTTAATTTTTTGTAATCATTTTTTGTAAAGAGGGTATAATGTCAGGCATGCTTCCCTGCTACTGACAGATCCAATCTAGCAGATAATTACCATAAGGAAATTGATGCTTTAGTGTGCAGGGGAGAATTTAATTTACTCAGACATCCTACAGTACAATGCATTCCAAAAGATATGAGGATTTAAGTTTTTAAGAAATTAAATTTCACTATTTAACATGATTACTTATGTTGAACATCATTAACTAGTTTTTTTTTTTAACTGTTTGATATAATTACAAGAACAGTTATTCGGTCTAAAATCCAAAGTCATCTTTAAATAAGGGTTAAGGATCCGTGAAGTGCAAAAAAGAAGGTTGCATTCTTTTTCTCCCCCTCTCCAACACCAGCCTTCCAGCAACAGCATTAAAAAAAATCTATAGAGATTAACTGAGCCAATGCATGAACTACAGACCTTTTTTCAATGATGTTTTAATAGATCCTTTGTTATCAGCCCATTCCACCTCAACTCCTTTGGTCAGGAAAGCTTCGTTAGTCCTCTTCACAAATACAAATTGCTTATAACGTTTCAAAAATGATAGAACCATGAAGAAGTTGCTGAGATCCCAATTAAGCAAGGTGATTAACTTATGTTTAATTTTGGGCATTTAATTACTTCAAGAGAAATCCATGGGATTTAGAATTAGATTAATTTAATTAGTCTCTATAAAACTGTTTACTCTCCATGAGAAGGCATTCTTTGTAACCTACAGCAGATATAGCTTGCAAGCAGGACACACAAAGCACAACCAGAAGCCCAGAAGCTTTGCTTCGATCACTGAATTTCCTTATTAATGATAGATCAACCAGAGAATTAGACCAACTGAATTTTGTAAGACCACCTTTTAAACTTTTTGTTTGTTTATTTGAAGTTTTGCTAAATATTTTAAGACAACTTTTCCTTCTTTCCATCTGTCGTGAGGCTGTACAGTGAGAGAACGAAAAATACAGAACTGTCAAGAGCGTATGACAAGTATCTGTGAGTTGCAGGATCTATCAATAATATTTGAATAGCATATGCAGCTACCTAATCCTTGTAACTGTTGCACAAACAGAGCTAGTACTGATTTTAAATATTCTCTTAGGACACATTTTTCATTTTGGATTAAAGTGCCCTCTCCAAGGATAGTGAGCTCCTGTCACATGCCACTCTAGAGATTATGCTGGCCAGAACCTTGATTGACAGGCCATTAGGAATGCAGTCAGGATTGGGAGGTCTTTGCTTTAGACTGGAACTGGAGAAAGCCCATGGGCTCCTGAACATCCATGGTCTGATGAGCATTCCTAGATGGTACAGAGGACTTCTGATCAGACAGTGTATTCTCTTATTCGTTATAATTTAAATAAAACACATTAAAAACAAAGAAAGAATTCTTTCAGTAGGGATAGAATAAGGCCAACCACTGCTGGCTTGGATAATCTAAAATAGCTTCTGTCTTTTCTTAAAATAACTTTGTTAAAGGCACACTTTTCATATTTGCAGAAGACAAGCTAAAAAATTGTAAATAGGCGGAGGGAATTATATGACTCAGTATTATTTCTAAAACAAAAGATAAAACCATGCCATTTCTAGTTATAGCCACAGCTAAATGATGTAAAATGGAAAGAGCATAAGTCAGCAATGACATCAGTGCTCACTTAGAAACAGTTGTTTTTCAGAAGAACTTCACTTACAAGAATGCCCCAAAATGCAGAAAAAGGCCAGTCAATGATAGCAGAAGCAGAGAGGATGTGACAATGATGTGCTCTTACGTAGTCTGAAGGGACTGCCCATCACTGGAGTCAACATCTCTCCCAGGTCACGGCTTACCTAGTGGGGACAGCTAATAGGGATGGAGGAAGCAAGAGGGAGCTTTGGTGGCTATAGCAGACATTGCCTGCTGCAGTGCTCTACTCTGGTTATTTCTCTTCTAAGTGAGTAGATACACTTACACTGGAAAATAATTTCTCCTCAGTTTTTAACCATGATCAAGCTTCAGCTACCAAAATTCTTCTACAGAGTTTCATAGAAAATTAAAACAAACAGAAAAGCAATAGTTTAAAGTGCATTATTTCACTTTCTGAAGCTTGACATAAGTCCACCAGTTTACATAAAAATCACTTGCTCTGAGATCCTGCCTAAACTCTGAGCTTGGCTTGTCTGTGCTTCAGAAAGGGGGGCCTTGGTAGCTGAGGGGCTGAGCAGTTGAGGAGGTACATTTATCATTTGTGCAAACACACCAAGGCCTCTCTCCCACAAGTGTCTGCAAACTTTAAGAAATCCCAGTCCTAAAACTTTCAAAATAAGTAGAGGGAAAACTACGAAATTCGATGGGCTTTCAATCAGTATCCCTAATTGTACTTTCTGAATAATTTTCTACCTTAGACAGCCCAGACAGGAACTTGGCTTGTCCAGGACATCCTAGCTGTGCCTACGCCAGGCACTGCATTGCCTGCTTGCAAACATGATTCTCTATAGGCACCTTGCAAACTTAGTTATACAGTATCTGTATGGAGCACAGTGTGCACTTATACACATTTTTACTACATATATGGATAAACATATATATAAAATTATATATAGTGCAAAAAATATATACTTTATCACTATAGGTATAAAAAAATATATAAACACACACATCAGCTGTTTTCTAAGGCATCCACAGAGGCATCTTCCTGCTGTTTTCAGCAGCCTTTGAGCCTAGGAAATATTCTGCTTTTTCACAAGACTCCTTCTACAATGGCTTTTCTTTTCATCTTACACCATCCCCAGAGCTGTGAAAAAAGCAGTGAGATCTTTTTATTCTGTTTTTGGGTTTTTTTGACACAGAGAAGTGTGTTTACCTTTCCCCTTATACTCAGAAGACAGTTTTACCTCACATTTCCAAAAAATTGTAGCTTCATGCAGAAACCAGGTGTGGAAATTTTTAACCTGAAGGCTGAAAGTTTGAGCAAGCAGTTTAGGTGGGTGACTGAGAAGAGTGGAAATTATTGCACAGCATTAACAGAGACACGTAGGGGGATACCGTCCCTGTAATAGACTGATTTATTAATGACAATATATAACGGGGTATGCTGTACGCTTTTTGCAGCTAACAAAAACCATAAGTTCCACTGAAAGGTAATCACAGACCATTTTTAAACCTGGTGGGTGCCCTTCCCTTCTTTCTTATCCTTTTTTTTTTTTTTTTGGCTAAAGCAGTGAGCAGTTCGATGGTTTTTTTTTTGGTCAAAGAAGGAAAGATGACATCCCCTACACTTGTGCAGAACCAGGACAGAACTCACAGGGATTTCCTTGGGAGAGCCGAGTCTCACCTCCCTGCCTGAGGTCTTTGGGCTCCCGCTGTTCAGAAGACAGCAGGGTGTCATTCATGAAACAATCCAACAAAGCAAAAACCTGTGGTCCAGGATACTCCCTGGCGAGAGCCGTGTGAGGCAGAACCTGTCACTGCACACCATGGGCAGCCAGCGGCACATTTGGAGGGAGCGCTGGTTTGGGTGGAGTAATGATTTGAAAGGCAGATTTGGAAACTACAAAAAAGAGAGCTGCCTCTCTCTCGGGGAGAAGGGCAGACAGCTTCTCATCTTCCTTCTTCATAGGGAGAAAGCAAACACGCCGGCTCTAGGACAACCAACCTCCCTCAGTGGAAATGGCAGGCCTCCCTCCTGCCTGCCTGCTGTGTTGCAGCCATACAGCTCACCCCACAGGGCCCTGGCTCCTGGGGAGGCGCTGGGTCAAACAGACAGCTGTGTTAGTGACACTTTACCGCCACCACCTCTGGGGCACTGAGAGACCTCCAGGGCTCTCCTGCTGCCCTGGGGACAGCCATTTTGCAGAAGTTGCAAATCCAAATGCTGATATTCACCCCTTGGGGGGACTCCCTGTAGAATTATGTCAGACACACACACACCCCATGGAGAGCACTAATGGGTCGTAATGGCCCTGAGCAGCCTCATCTGGGGCCTCCATCCACCCCTATGCCCACCTGCCCTCCATTGCAGGCACCCCCCCTGCCCTGTACTGCTGCCCCACAGCAAACTCAGGCCTCAGCAGGGCCACCCTGTAGAGGTCTGTACCCAGCTGTGATGGGCACAGCCGCCTCCAGGTGCTGGGTGGCCACAGACTTGCTGGGGGTCTCATCCTCCACGGCTGGG
>NW_010136056.1:25311-37289 GCF_000699245.1 Pterocles gutturalis | reverse complement strand
GTAGAGGCTGCAGGTGAGCCCCTGCCAGTCCTTGCTCAGGTGTGATGCCACAGGAAAGCGGAGGATGAGAGGCTTCACCCTCCACTTAAAAAGCCCAAGCAGCACAGATCTTCAAGCTGTCTGAAGGTGAGTATGTGCTTTGTGTTGTTTTTTTGAAGTATGGGGCTGTGAAAAGGTTGCTTAAAAGTTAATATTAAGTTAGTCTCTAAAAAAAAAAAAAAAAAAAAAAATTACCCTATAACAGATTTTTCCTTAAGGCTTTCTCTGAGTTAAATTTGTTTCAATTCTGGTTTTCTTGTCATTAAGTAAATGAGTTTGTAGCTTTTGATTTAATAATTATGTTTTGTTATAGCTGAGGCTGTCTAATATAGTAGAGGATGGGTTGGGGTTTTTTTTATTCAACTGTGAACCCTGCTTTTTTCCTGGAGCCTTCTGCAGCAGCCGTGCCAGGGAAGCACAGGGCAGTGCCGCCATTTTCCAAAGAGGCAGCAGTCGCCGGCCCCCATTCTGTGAATAATTATGCGTGTCCTTGCCTTCATCACATTAGAGGTTTCTGTTAATTGCAATAATGTTGCTTGTTCCAGTAAACATATATATAAGTAGGCCTAGCAAATGATTAGATAATTCACTTCTCTGATATTTTGACTTGGTTGGAGAGAAAGGTGATGGAGAGGGGCAGCCCCAACGAGGCTGCAGGGTTCCCTGAGGGACGGGAGCTTTCCCAAGTGCTGGGGAAGCTCAAGACTGGGACCCGTTGCTGCTTTCCTCCATGACATTATCAGCACAGCCAGGCTGACAAGCCTTCCCCTGCCATGTGGTTGCTTCAGGAAAAACCCCCAGAGTGGAAAATTCATCTGTGCCCCACATTTGACATAGCCTTCATCCCTGAATCATAATTATTTGTCTGCAAATTCCCTACTCAAGGAAGACGCAGTAAAGGAAGATCAAGGTTTGGGGAAGGACAGGAAATGAGCACACTGATGGTATGGGAAAGATTGCAACCAAAGCAGCGAACCTTGACAACTTTGAGAAAGAGGGAGACGTGGCTGGAAAATACAATGACTGGAGGAAGAAGTGGAGCTGAGGATAAAATGGCAGGTGACAGCAGGGGAACGGTAGACAGAAGAGATGCAGAGGTGCACACGCGTTAAGGGTCAGAGCATAAATATTTATTTGTCAGAGGAGCAATTGCCTAGGTGTGTATATAGGTAGTAAAGAACAGATGTACAGAGGTATTAGTTTAAAGTTTCTTTCTACTAAGGGCAAAGCCAGAATTCTCATGGCTGTATAAATATGTGGTCTTGGGTTTGCAGAAAAAATAAGGAAAGATATGGATAAACTTTGCTGCTACTGAATTCCTTGATAACCATTGAGTGCAGAGTTGGCTACATACTAACCACCTGAAAATCCCACACAGGTTATCTAGAGACAACTCTACTGAAAAATTTAATAAGTGTCTCTCCTTCTGACTCCCTAAACCAAAACAGAGAAAAAAAAAAAAACAAAACAACCAAAACAGAACACCCCTCACCACCCCAAACCCAGCCTCACTAAGTTGTCTGAAATGTCATGAAGCAAGACACAGGAACTGGTTTGGGGTTTTGTTTTATCTTCTACTTTGGACATTAACCTCGAGAGGTAGAGGAGGAAAAGAGTATCACACATCTAGGAACTAAAACTGGAAGAGACTCTGCTTTTTCTCAGTAACCACCATAGAGCTTGGTATGAACATCTAGAGTAACCTGTATGCTTACTGTTCTGAACTCTGCCAGCTGATATGTGCAGTGGGTTGTTTTATTGCCACTTTGCTATTTTTAAGTATTCTTTTTCATTAATCAAAACAAAGGCTATTAGGGACTGAATAGTCTTTTCTTCCAGGCATGCACTGTAGTTAGGAGCTAGAAAAAGAATTGTTCAGATAAGCTGTATGACTAATACTTGGATGTAAGGTAGACTTACATTGTGGCCTAAAGCCTCTTCTTCTTCTAAGGCATGGCTTTAAAATTATAAAAAAGCCTCCTCAAGAGAGGTCTGTCCTTATTTAGCATTCTTATGTCCAGTTAAATATTCTGATTTACTTGTCTTAGACCTTTATTTAATTGCGATGTGGCTACCCAGCAGAAAGTCTGTTGCTGACTTCAGTGGGCTTGGAACAGGCCTGTTTGCTGGCAGGTAGATCAGAAGACTGCCCAGCTAGATTCTCACTGAAGTCAATTCAGGCAGTGAAATCCCTGAAGCAGTCAGTCTGCTGCAAGCTGTGCAAGTGCTGTGGTTTGATACTGAGTGAGTGAAAAAGAATCAACCTAATGGATGGGTAGGTAGGTGCTAGAGAGTAGATAGATAACTGCTTAGGATAGTTCTTCCATGGAAAAATCAGTTATTTTTAAAGTAAATCCATCTTTGTATCCAAATAAAGGAAAAGATTAGAAAATGTACTAAAATTCTTCCTGCTTTCTATTTCTCCTGTGACTTCCCTTTTATATGGGAATTCACTCACACTTACATTCACTTTCTTCCTCTTTTATAAGCTATTTGGTATCCCAGTGATCTGTTCTTAGCTGTCTTATTTTCAAATAAATTTCCTGCAAGTGAAGAAATTAAAATGAATCATCATAGTCTTCAGTTTGCAGATACCTAAAAGCACATGAAAAGGTTTCTTGTGTGAACTCAAGTAGATAGTTTAGAGCTTGATAAGAAAGGATCTAATAAATGGATGTTTGATCAATTTATATTTAGTAGCCATTGATATTTCTTCCCAGCTTGGAGACAGAGGGTCCAAGTTGGGGAGACATCCTTTGACCCACAAATATTTCCCTAGTCCATTGAAAACAGAACACAGGATTAAGACAGCTTTAGACACAAATTGACCCATGGTCTGATCAATAAAGGACTTTCACCAGAGAAGCAGGTTCAAGTCCTGAATGATGAAGATGAAGAAAATTTCCACATTTTGAAAGAGTCCTGTAAGCATTTAGTTGCAAGTAGGATTGCTCACCTTCTGCTGAGACGCTTGTCTTAAATCTCTAACTCACGACTAGGTAGTATATTCTTGGGGTGGTGGGAGAGGTTTCTCCTTGTAGGAAGAATGCCTCATGCTCCCCTAGCTTGGGGCTGTAGCTGCACTCCCCTCGGCAGTTCTTGCATGCTCTAGACAGCTGCTGATTCCCGCGGGGTTCTGTGCTTGAGCATTTGACTTCTCTGCATGTATTGTGCAGGGATTTTGAGTGCCCAAGTCAGAGCAGTAAACTCTGCTAGATTGCAAGGTGAATGTGCCTTTGCTCTGCAAATCTTGACTTTTGTCTGTATGTCCTAATTCTCTATCTAGGGATAGAAGTACTTTCTGGTATAGAGTATTTTTTTTTGGAGAGATTGTGGTTCCTTCCTGGGGGCTTTCAAACAAAAACTAGACTGTAGATTTAGGATAAATGTCCCAGATAGTGACTCATTCCAGTTAGGTACATAATGAGGAGTAGCATGCAGTTTTAAATATCAGTCATTTGTATCTAGTAATGAATATTTCTAGTTTCAAGATGACTAGCATAGGGGCATCTGTGTTTCATTCTAGAGCAAAGAGAATCAAAGGAATATAAAAGAACAAGAAAAAAATATATTTAGCAATAACTCATTTGTGTTCATTTCACTATGAAAAATTTACATATTTATACAAGCACAAACGCCCAGGGCCACACAGCTTCATAGCTGACCTAAACTGGCAGGGCTTCCCATTAAGCTGTTTTGGTAAGCACCTTGCCTTCACATGGGATGCAAGAAGAGATCACATGGGATCAAGCTGGTTTGCATCCCTCCACACCAGAGTTCCAAAGAAAGCCTGCAACTCAGCCGTTCCCTTCATATCAGAGAAATCCTAGGTTGGATTTGAGACAGCAAAGTAGCTCTGTTGTCCTGTCTGTCCAGCGAAAGAGGGCTATCGCCAGAGAAGTGCTGTAAAGAAGATTTCTTCCTGCTAGCAGAATCAGTTGAGCCCAGAGCAAGCTGTATGGACTCTGTGCACTGCACTTGGGACGTGCTGTGCGTGATCACAACTCTAGTTCTGCCTTAGTTCATTCGAGCTTGAGTATGCAATGCCAATGTAACTAAGTCAGCAAAATGTCAATTGACGTGAGCTGTACAGATCTGCCTGGAGTCCCCGGGGCAGCCAGAGCAAGCCTGTGCTGGGGTCTGTGCTGTAGCTGCCGCACTGCTGGGCTTCAGCTGTCTTGGCTAGGTCAGTCCATGCTCAAGGGCTGTATCTCCACCTGCAAATGCAAACGTGCCCTGCCAGTTGTTAGAGGGGCTGATGCTCCCTCATTCTAGCAGATCTGGCTTAATGTCAGTTGTTCCAGCTGTACTCTAGTATGAACTGACCAAAGTCCAGAGCCTGCACTGTGCTGGAAACATTGCTATATCAGAGTGAAGTGTACTCTTTATGTTTTCTCTTATTTTCTCAATTTCAGTGTTGAAGAAATCTAGAATTTTTGTTTTTTATCTCTGAAATTTGTCTTTCTTCTTTGTCATTGTGTTTGTTCTTGGTAAGTCACAGGAATAGAAGCTCTTGATGACGAACTTGTCCTTCCTAGCTTTTAAATACAAGTTTTCACAAACTGCCTCTCTTTTTAAGATCAATTTGACATAAGTTCAGAGCTCATGATGAACAGTGTAGTGTTTTCTCTCTGTATATATTGAACAGGAGAGAATTAATGAGGAAAAGCATAGCTAAAAGGCTTGATGGGACTTTTATTGGAACCCTATCTAAATTTTAATTGTAGAAATCTTTCAAAATCCTGCTGCCTACTGAAATTCTCACTATTTCCTTCTTTCAAACAGCCTGATACATTTATAGAAAAATCTTTCCATCTGTATTTTTCACACACACTTCCTCTTCCAAACTGAAAAGAATGAGGCACAGGTTTCTTCTTGATAAGTCTGTGTGCACAAGCAAGGTCCTCAGCCTCCATTTTCAGGGAAATCTCTGCCTTTGTTTAAAAGCACATTATCTCTGACCAGATAGTCATCTGTGGTGCCATCGACACTTTATCTTATAATTCCAGGAAGGGATGAGGTACACATAAATGTTTGTGTTGGACTTTCAAAACTTTAACATATAAGAGTGTCAGGGTATCTGTCAGTGAAAATTTGAGACTTTTCCACTTATAGAAATTGATTAAACTGCATTTTATCCTAAGGGTCTATAATCGAGTTTGATTTTTTTCATCATGTAGATAAGTATTAATGATAACCAGAAGTAGAACCAAACAAAGAAATAGATCCGTATCTTGGCACTCAGAGTGCTTGATCTGGATCTAGATTCAAACCCCATGGTCAAGCCTTTGTTGTTGGCTAGACTTACATTTCATCCAGAGCTTCTTGGTGATCTGTATTGGGATAGAAGGTTGATAAGAACCTCTGCCTCTGATATTGACCTACCTCTGCAAAGCAGCTGTTTAAAATAGTTATTCTCAAAGCACATGATTTGGGGGGGGGAAACAAAGAATGGAATCTCAGTTGAGAATTTGATTTCTTTTATTTAAGGAAGGCTTTACTGTTGTTGAACCTAGATATATGTATATAAATGTAATTTCACAACACTTCAGACAACATACTTGTTAGCTTTAGTGTATTGAAAAATGTGATTTAATTCAAGAATTTTTCTGTTTATGAAGTGAAATCGTATTTCCCTCTTCTGTGTGTTTTAACACTTTGCAGCACAGGGAGTTTTCAATATTGTGATTTTCCTATTGTTAGCTCTCTCACTCAACAAAACTACTGTATGTGAGAACACTTACTGTAAAATAGAGGTTACTGAGCATCATCATATTCAAGAATTATGCATGCCTATTTAACAAATGTCTTTTAGTGATCTGATGATCATTACTGTTGCAATGGAGGAAATTACTATATTCCTTACTCAAAACATTCCTACGAAGTCAAGCATGACTGTCAACCATACATTTATTCGTGTGAAAGAAGCCTACAAAATGTAGGTGTTCCCCTTACATCAGCTTATATCCTGTTGACAACTCAAATGACACTAGGCCCATTTATTAGTTTCTAGTGGTTTAACTGACAACTTTTGGTCTCATAAAATGTACTATAAATACTGTCTGTAGCCCAGCTTTGCTGTTCAGTGGTACACCAAGTGTTCAGATGGTTGAGAATGCTGTTTCCCAATGGGTAATGTGACATTTGGCAATCGTTTATTCCAGTTTCCTTTGAGGATGTGAAGGAAAGGTTTTACTAAAGTAATCCCTGAGTAAAAAACGAGCAGCAAAATGATTAATACCAAAGCACTGGACTATGGAATGAATGCTAAAGTGCAAACTTTATTTTACCTTAAAAGTAGATAGGGTGATTGCATACTTCTACCTCTACAGGGAAATACATATTTGTTCTTTCCACACATGAGGTTGGTGGGAAAATTGCATGGGATTGATTTCATGAGTTTGGAAATGAGCCCTGTGTTGAGAATGACTTCACAACCCCAACTCTGGACTCATTTGGCAGCCTGGATGTAGGAACCTCTTGCTCCCAGTGAAGTCAGTCCTGCCAGTGGTTTCAACACAAAGAGGGTTTGGCTCAGAAAGGACAAGTTGTGATATAATGAAGTCCCACCGTGGGGTCAAAAAACCTGGATTTGTTTTTATCTGGAACAGGACAGTTTGTAGAGAAAGAGGAAAAACAGCCTATGCACTTCTTCTTCTTGGTGCTTCTAGAGCTATGCTGCTCCTATCTTGTCAGGAAAAGCAAGGAAATTAAGAAAGTCTTTAAAGTGCAGGTTTAGCCAATGTAAGATTAACACATTTGCTGAACTTTCATCTTGCTTTTCCAGTACCTAAGTTTACCATGTTCCTCATCTGCAGAGAGTTTACAGTTGATCTTTTTTTCTTCTTGGCCTCCTTCTTAAGGACATGAGGGTTATGGGGCTGTGCTCTTACACCACCTTAGGCATCAGGCAAACTGCTTGGTGACTTTCAGCTAAATTTGGTGTGATGTAGGGGTCACAAGAATATAAAGTTCCTACCAGCCTTTCTAGAGAATTCATGTCTGTATGGAGAAAAGAGCCTGAACAGAGAGAATGCAGAGAGAAGTTGGCCTCTGCCTAGCCTAATGGCAGAGGGCAGGTGACCAGCCAGCGCGTGCATATCGCTGGGCTGCCGACACGCGTGTCACCTGGAGCCAGGCACCAAGGACACTACCTCCCTCTTGGCTAAATGTGCAAGGGATGTGGAAAGAGAGCAGGGGGAGGGGAGAGTGACAGAGAGGAGCACGGGAAGGTCAAGGCAGCATATGGGGGGCTGGGATTTTTAGGAGCAGGGTGTGTGAAGAAAGGGGTACTTCATTCCAGAGGAAACAATGCTTCATACTCAAATGACTTTTTTTTTTTTTTTTTTTTATCTAAACTAAACATTCTGATTGTTTTTCACAGTTTCTTTTTTACATGACCTTTCCCTGCCCACACTTGTTGACCAAGCCCAGGACAACATGGAGTTAGCAGTTTGGGTGGGCTGTACATTTTCCTCAGGAAGATTGTAACCATCACTTAGAAAAATGAATTAAAACTCTCATGAGAAGGTGCAGATGCAATGAACTGAAACAGTTAAATGCTGATCTCAGAATAAGACAGGAGACCACAAAACCATTTTTTTCAGCCTCAGAATAATAGCCTCCCTCCTGAAGCAAACAGAAAATGTGTTGCCTGTGCAGATAAGAGAATCTTAGACTACCTTTGAAACTGTGATTCAGCACACTGAAGCTACTACTGTTTTACAAGAAGGTGCTGACTCATTTACTAATTGCATGTTGATGGCAAAACAATCAAATAGTGTCACTCTTCTTCTCCAGGAAAATTTAGACATTACTGTCGGTAGCAATCATGAGCAAAAAAGATCCAGAAATGTCTGTTTGGAAGGCAAATGATTCTGTGCTCTCCAAAGCTGACTGTCTCACGTTGGGAATTACAGTTTTCAGTAAGAATATGATAACTGGTAAGAAGTGAGGTGCTTGTTATTCTCTGGTTCTAGATGCTTAGTCTCTTGTAGTGTGATGAGGAAGGTCTTAATCTGAAGGGGTTTGATCAAACTTTGAATGTCATCCTGAGGAACCATTAGAGACAAATAGAGAAGGCAATCACAGTTATTATTTCTGCTGTTCCACACTTTTTAAGGCAAACTGACAGGTTTGATCAATTATCAGCTTTTTTTTTTTTTTCCTTCTTCATAGCAACAAAGAGATAATGTCTGTCCCTGTCCCCCTGTCAGATCTACTGTATATATAACAATGTCTTTATTGAGTTTTTTTTTTATGTGAGGCTAATACTTTTCCATCAAAAATAACATGCTGAGAGTTAATTTTGTTCAGATTTCCTAACAGTGGATGCACCAAAAATCAAGGAAATGCCAGTTAAGCAGTCATTAGTATCTGGACAGTCAGTCCCAGCTGATGTAACATTCAGCATTGCACTCTGCTTTTATCCAAAACCAGTGATACTGCACTTCCAGTACATGACCACCCGTACTGCAAGCCTCCAGTTACTTCCACAGACACCCAGATTGACTCCAGCTTCAGTAACGTGAGATGTCATATGGAAACATGGGCTTACGCTGTGTGACCACACAGTGAGTGTACCTGGAAGTTTTGAGCTCAATCTTCAAATTGGAAGGCAGTGCTATGGAGTCCTCTATCACCTGTGCCTTGCTTCCTGATTTGCATCAAAACCACTTCTCTTTCTTGTAAATTAAACAAAGGCAGGTATGGAAACCATGAGCAATGACCAATTTGCAAACATCGCTCTCATTCTTCCTCTAGACCAACATCTGTGCCTCACCCCCAGGGAAACTGTCTCCTCAGCAGACCTGGGCAGTGGATTCAAAGTGCTTGCTCTGCATCTCTCAGAGTAGGGCCCAAACTTGCATTTTCTGTATTCTAGCTGAGAAATTTATTTAATATGTGTAAAATTATCCTCCTACTTCCATTTGTTCTTCTGTGTAGGACTTGCTGCACTAAGAGCCAGTGGCCTAGAAGTAATGTAAATCCCACCATGGCTTGGCAGGAATGAAGCGCTTAGCTCCCCAGAGGAACTGGGATTCTAGCAGTTGTATGGTATGTCTGGACATCAGGGATTTGCCTGGAAGAAAAAAAAGTATCTGTAGGGTTAGGCAGCTGTCAAGTGTAATGGATACCAGCAACACATACATACTGGATTTATGTGCCCCGGTACCTCTTGTGAATCTAGCCCAAAGCTTTCCTATGTTGCCCTGCCAAAGAGCCTCAAGTCTAACCAATTGAGAGATCAGAAGCTCGGTCACTTTTTATGCTTTTTGCTTACGGTTCCCTGAAGGGTTAATTAGTTTATAGCACCTTGGTCTATTTACAAGACTTTTCATCATAGAGCCCAACATAAGTTTTAGGGAAACTAAGGCAAAAACTAGATATTTGCCCAAATTCACACATCTAGTGAGGCTTACCACTAAAGGCAACTCTGCCTTGTATATTGACTTTTCTTTCCACATGCCCCCAAAGTCTGACTTTGGAACTCAACACTTAAAATTTGCCTGTATTGCACATTCCTGAAGACTTGTACTAGCTAAAAATGAGAAATACCACAAAATATTGCAGAAAAAAACTCCATTGGAACTGGAAGGAACTTGGACGGCAAAGTCATTGGAGGAGATTTTTAATGCAAAATTTAAAAATGCATACTTTCCCATGAGTATGTATATCATACATAATTGTAGTTGTATAATTGTATGGCATTGCACAGCCACATGATACTTATTAAGCACTGATTTTTGAATCTGACCTGTAGCTAATTCCTCAAGTGTATGACTATAATGAAGCTTGTTGCATCATGCCTTTGATATTCTCTTCCTACGGCAAAGTTATTTTTTTTGTCTTTGCCCATCATGTAGCATTTCAATATTGTCTCTTTAAATACCTGAGCCTGTTGTGGTTCTTATGATGCTTTTAATTCTGCTAGCTGCCAGGAACTGCTCTAAACAGCCGCTAGAGCCTGATTTTTTTTTTCTGTGCCATCAAAACAGTTAGTTACAGCTGTGTGGCTTCTGCACATTGTTTTTATCTTATGAAGACCTAAAGGTACAGTGTATTTTCTCCTCTAGTGATCTGCTACCTGGCCTTTTCATTCTCTCTTCCTTTGAAAAGCATCTGCCTCTGCTTCCTCCTGAAGATGC
Source organism: Pterocles gutturalis (assembly GCF_000699245.1). Lineage (NCBI taxonomy): Eukaryota > Metazoa > Chordata > Aves > Pterocliformes > Pteroclidae > Pterocles > Pterocles gutturalis. Next base: position 27,102 of record NW_010136056.1, on the reverse strand, counting down.
TTCCTCCCCACATCCCTGACATGTAGTTTGCCTCTGTGCCTTGTCGCATTCGATCCAGCACAGGAGGCAGTAAAGCTGCTGTAGGAACAGGAGAAGCTGCTGCCAGCTTCCCAGCTGTGGAGGATCCCTTGCAGAGAGGGGGATTCTCTAGGGAGAAACCACAAGGGCTTGTGGCTCCCTCTGGGCTGCACAAGTTGTACCAAAGGATGCAGCTGGATAAAGAGCTCACGTAAATTTTATCTTGTTGGAGGAATATTTGTTTGAAGAATAAAGTGGTGATAATTCAGAATGTACCTCACTCTATTGAGCTGCTTTGGCTGATGCCTCACTGTTGAATTTTGCTTTCCCTACTGTTTCACGTGGTCTCTGTGACACACAGGCAAGAATGAGGTGTTGCTCGCAAAGAGTTTCCAGAGCAAGAGTAATAGGGGGTTTTGTTTCCTGGCAATTAGTTTATAGTTGATGTGAATCAACCCTGACAAGATCAGCTTAGAAGAGGGTAGCTGATCATGATTTCTGGTTGGGTTTGTTTCTTTTTTTTTTTTTTTTAAAAAAAAGTCTGTTTTTGACCCAGAGTGCTATTTTAGGGCTTACGTTTGTTCCTAGAGAAGCCAGAACACTATTGCAGTCAACAGGTGAAGTGTTAGATTTTAAAGGATGAGTCCTCATAATCTGTGTATTGCCTTGTCTTTGTCACACGGCTCACTGAGGTGATACTGACAACGTGCTCGTACACTTATTGTATCTACGCTTCAGAGAAAGTCTGCGTCTGAATCTCTCTGGTCCAAAGGTCACTTTTGCTTTCTACCTCAAGAAAAAGAGTTGTGTTCAGAGACAAGGGTATAGTCTCAGGCTCTGGAGGACCAGTAGCTGGGTACTCTCAAAATCCAGGATAGGGCTCCTTTTTCCTCAGTGTCTCTTCACATGAGGCTGCATATATGAAGTAGGTGGTTAAAGGTCTGTGTAACGCTGAGGGGAGAACTCTTAGACTGGTAAAAGATTCAGTGAAGTTAGAGCAGAACTCTGGTTCAATGGGAGCACTTTTAGGCTGAGAGAGCTGTCACTGCTAAATTTTGCCAGTATTGCTGCATTAGTTAAGGGTGAGAAACTAACCATTGACACATGTATATGCCAGGGTGCTGCAAACAACCACAACAGTCTTTCTGGCAATGTATGCGGCATTTGAGGAAGGCAGTTTAGGAGTGCTAGCATAAAGGCTATGTCAGCAGAGACTGTTTGTAGTGAAGCTGGAGGCTTTACAAAATGATCAAAAGAATTTTGGAGAAAGTAGTTTAAAAAAGAAAACAATGTGATTTCTGTTGCTGAAAGAAAATATTTATGTTCAAAATGTCCATTTCTGATGAATATTTGGAGGGTGGAGTAGGTGGGAGAGAATGGCTGAAAAGGTAAAAACACATTAAAAAATTTTGAAGTTTTGAAATCTGTTATTGAAAATCTTTTGGTTTATGGTGGCATTTTTTGTTCAGCTGGTTTGGACTTTTTTTATTAGTTCCTCAGGAGGAAAACAGTTTTCCCAGTAAGGTGTATAGTTGAGTGATACTATAAGAATTGGCATTAGTTATGTGATACATATAGTAACAATGTTTAAGATACACTCTAAAAAGCAACTTCAAATTCAGAGCAATTTGTAGTTTTTGTAATAACTACCTTTTCCTTTTGGAGATAATAAAACATTGCATACATAATTAAAGAACATTCAGAGATGCATGATGGTTCAAGTTTAAGAGTTGCTCAGTAGATGAGGGTATACTCTGAAGTGTTTACAGTAAA
>NW_010136056.1:0-25280 GCF_000699245.1 Pterocles gutturalis | reverse complement strand
CGGAAGAGCAACTTTTTCTGAGGTAAGTCTGAGTGTGCTCCCTACCCAGCAGGGTGCAATGCTCAAGGTTCTCTTCTCCTACCTGCTGCCCACCCCAATAATGTGAGAAATGTTTGAGCACCTCACTATATATCGTCAAAACTTTATTCTCTCCTGCTGAGGTCGGTGGGAGGTGCTGAAACCGAGATGGGGAGGAAATGAGCCATGTGGGAGTGAGCTGGTGCATCCTGAAGCTGGGAGGCACTGGGAAGAGATGGGTCAGCTTCAGCTGGCATATCCAGCAAACCTGTCAGTAGGAGTGCAAGGCAAAGAGATGGTGCAAAAAGGAAAGTCACTAATAGTTGTGTGGAGGTGGAGCGGGGCATTTGCTTTAAATGAGAGGCTTGAGCTATATGAATGAAGCTGCAGCCGAAAGGTGGGACTGAAAGATGCGGGTTTGAGGAAATTGTGAATATGCTCGCAGCTCCCCTTTATGAGCTGGCAGAGCAGGTGCTGGGACAATCTCCATATGGGTTGTGCAGGAATGATGTAGAAAGAGTCATATATTCCAGTAGCCATAAGTGACAGGAAAGTTCCCATGGCTGAAAGCTTTGTCATGGCTGGATTAACCTGTCACTTGTAACAGGCATTATTGTTATAATCTGTATAGTTGACCAGACAATGTTCCTCAGCTCTCAGAACTTTTCTCCCATCAGGATGAAATCTGGTGATGGAGAAAGACACAAATTTGAATGCTTTTTTTTTTTTTAAAGGTTTTTTTTGGGGGGTGGGGGGAGTTGAGGTTTTTTGATAAAGTCAGGGGTTTTTTAAATTTAAAGTTTCTACCTGTACTGGTGATTGATTCTTACTTGCACTGAGATCTCCTGGCTTGAAGGACTGAGTGCTTCACAAACAGGTGCAAAGAAGGAGTCCCTGCTCTGAGCAATTCTCAGCCTTGGAGGCTCAGAGACAAATGGTGCAACTACTTTGGGGGGAAATGAGTGCTGTGTTATTATTTTTTTAAATAAGGAGTTTAAATTAAAGACATATTAATCAGTGAAATTGCAGGGAAAAGCTAACAGCTTTGAATGGGAACTGCAATTCATTCTGCCTATAGATTATAAATTAAGTTTGATGACTAACCAGGACCACTGAACAAGGATTAAAGCAATTTCTACATAACTTGGCATGTGCTTGTCAAAAATAAATTATTTTTCTCAGATATATGAGATTCCTTCTGTGAGGAAGGAATGTGCATCATCTTAATTTTACAATGGGAAAATGCTTGCAGTCACAGAAGAAAAGCTGAGTGAGGAATTGGACACGTTTTCTTAGTTGAAAAGCCTTTCTTTGCTGGTTTCTTTTAGAATTCAGGGAACATTCTTGAGTTTACATATGAACCAGGCTCCACTGGGTTGGGTAGTACCCACTTCCAGCTCAGGGAATCTTAAGCAGCTTTAGGATGTCAAACAGGCAAAATTTATATATTGTTCATATTTCAGAAGAATACATATGACTAGCATATTCATTGACTGGATTTTTCTTTCAAACCCAATGAATGAAAAAGGAGTTGATGTATTGGACAAAACATCGTGTTTTGGAATTACAAAAGAAAAAAAGGAAAAGTAGGGTGGAAAAGAGGAACTATTTTATTAAGCTGCAACTTGCATTCTTTATTTGGCATCTATTTCATTATCTTCTATTTCCTGATGATAGCGTAATGTCCTCTCTTTTCCTGTTACCCAAGCAGTTTGCAGAACATGTGTTGCACACCTATTGGCAATCATGGACAATTTGACATTCTCAGCTTCTTTTTACATGACTAGACATCAGTTCTTTTTCAAAATACCACCCCTCACCAGCAGAACACATCTCCCCCTTCCCATTGCAGCAGTACATGCTGTAGAACAGTAGATGTCTGCAACAAATTTTAAGGCTATAGGTCCATTTGTGTAGACTTGGACTGAGCTACTGTCCTTGGCTGTTACCCTTTTGGAAGTCAGGGGGTGCTCTTGGTGGTCCTGGGGGCAGGGGACAGCCTGCGTCTTGTCACGAGGAAACAACCCTGTTCCAACCTCTTCCCAGGCTGGGTTTTAAACAGCAGATTTAGACAAGTTCTAAAGTCTTCTGCAATCACTATGGGTGTCTCACAGTGTTTTGTGGGCAGTCTGCACAGGTTCTTTATGTGAGACCAAGAGACATGTTCTCTAGTTTGTGTCAGGCATATTTCCATATGTAAATATAAAGCTGAGCTGAAATCTGCTCTTAAACCTGCTGAGAAGGGTTCCTCTTTACCCTGGAGACCCAATTACCTCCCAAGCACAGGTCCACCCCTGCTTGTCAGCAGGCAGCTCCCTCCGCTCAGCAGACACAGATCTTGAAAATGTCACCAGCTCTGAACTGCTCTCACTCTCTTCTCCCACCTGGTCCTTGGACATGCTGTCTAGCCCGGGCTCTCAGTGAAAGACAGAGTTATGTTGTCACAAGATAATACACCCACTCTCCTTTTCCACAGCTGCCCATTTATTCACTGGGAAAGCAATGCCCTGCTCAGAAAGTCTGTCATCACCGCTGGCTTGGCTTGAAGTGGCCTTACTCCTGCATCACTGCATTTTTTTTTTCAAATGTGTGGGTTGTAGCTGTGTGGATCCATACCACAGGGACTTCTTCACAACACTTTCTCATAGGTAGTGACCTGATGAATCATCATGTCTGAGGTCAAAAGCAGGATCACTGAAACTGTTACCTGAATCTGTCCCTTCCCTATCTTTTTTTCAGGGTGTCGCTAAGCAGATGCTTAGTATCTCATCCTCTCATCTCAGCTTGTCATCTTCTTTGACGTAGCAGTGAAGATACAAATATCTTATCATTGGTAACCATCAGTGCCTTCTTTTGAATAATCAGTGGGTTTGGGTCAATGCAGGTCCGTAGTCAACATCAGTATGTTCTAACCAATGAAAGTTTTCTGAGTTCAGTGATGCATTTACTTGTCAGTTCATTCTGCTCATTCTGAAGCGACTCCAGTGCTGTCTATGAAGTGGTTAGATTTCCTCTGTCACTTCCAGTCCTGCCTTGTGACCAGGCATTTTTCTTTCTCTTTTTCATTATTTGTTCCACAACATATATATTGTATTGGGGTCGTCATGCACATGTTCTGTGCTGGTCTATATTTGTCCTGCTACTAGGGCTTTTTCTGTTTTGTTTTGTTTTGTTTTGTTTGGACTGACCTAATAGCTATTAGGGTTGGTTTTACACCTTCTTGATCAGTAAACATGAACTTGTTACCTGGAGTTTCTGTAGAATAAGGCTTGTTCCTTGTATGACTCCTCATTTTAAGAAGAGTCTTTCTAATGTCTCCAGCGATACTCTGTGTGGACCTGTGTGAATGCCAGTGTCCTCAGGTATCTAACATAAGTATCTAGTCTGCTTTTTTTACTTTGGTTTTCAGGTTAAAGTAACAAACCCAAAATCCTGTATTTCTCAGATGTCTAATTCTGCCAGCGGTCACTGTAGTGGTCAAACACAGCTACCAGGATTTCCTGCTTTTCAGGCACTAATACTGGCAGTGTTCACTACAAAACTGCTGTGGTGGTTATTTAACTAACTTCCGGCAGGCTCTGAGCTGATGAAGACCACACTTCCTGTAAAATGTTTTAAAGAATTAATATATGGCTATCAGATGTTACTACACAGAGCAAGAAGCAGATGTACCCATACCCAAAGAAAACTGATATTTTATCTGTAATGTATAGAGCATCTATTAATCTGCAATGGTTCCTGAATTGCTAGTAGGTGGAATTTAAATAGAAGTTAATATACTGTGGGTTTTACTAAATCCCTGAAATTCTATTCTCCCTTTTAAGCTACTTTCAGGGAGGAACTGCAGTATACACTTACTTGAGTGAGTCCATACTCTTATTTTGTTTATGTAGATATTAATACATACCTTCACACTTATGTTTCTTATTAAAGGAAGTGATTAGATGTGAGAAGCCTTTGTGTGGGAATGTGGAGAATGACTTACGATCTTGACCATTTTCCAAGCAGAATCCTAGGGAAAAAATTGTTATATTCCATAGATGATATCACTTTACAATATCACATTATGTATCAGCTAAACTAGCAAACCTCCCTTTAAAGTGCCTTACATGCATATGTGTTTGTTTTTTTATTTTTTATTAAACACGATCTTGGATAAAAATGTTGTAAAGAAACAATTCTTCTGCCTTATGATTGTAGGGTTTGTTAGATTCCTCTTGTAATCTCGCTGCCCATGAAATCTGAAATGTTTCAAGGCATGGGCCTTAGCTGAGGGAGATTAATGTCACAATAGCAAGGGTGATAGGAATGGCTCTCTCAGAATACATCCAGCCCTTGCAGCCAGTATGGCTTTCACATGTGAATCCTCCATTGGTTCCTAAAGCAGCAAGCGGGCATGAGTTTGAGACTATCTGGTCTAAGAACAGAGACTGAAGAACAAGAAATTCCTGTTCATCGGAGTTTTCTGTCTCATCTGGAACACCTAGTACTTGTGGGGGGTGGGGAACGCTATGGCGATGAGGGGGTGGAGGAGGAGGGCTCTAGCTGCCTTGCTTTTCCCCATAAAAGTACACCAGCCAAGTGCAATGAAAGGAATGCAGGAGACCTGAATAAAAGAACTTATCTTGTCCCTTTTGAACTGTGTAAGCATGGATCTTTGGCTAGAGCACCTATTGTATTGAACAGTGAGCAGCTGCTCCTGATTTGCAATTGAGAACTGAAATCTGTTTAGAGAAATAATTGCTTTAGCTTCCAAGATGCTCCTGGAAATAAGATCTAAATTTCTCATTATAGTCTTATCTGGCAAGATACAGTATGTTCTAATCAATAATTAAAAATTCTTAAATTAAAAATTCTTGAAGAAGGTGTGTTAGTCTTCCAGGTTTGTAGTGGAGAAAAAAGTAGGAACAACAAATCCTCTTGTAGACAGGAGAATACTAATTGTGTCCTGTTCTCTCATCAGAGTAAGAAAGGGAACACCTGCACTTGTCCTCTCACAAGTAGTGCTTGAGGGTATAGTCTTCACCTGGAATATTTTTCCTTCAAAAAAAAAAGAAGATAAAAGAATAAATGAAAAAGCAAAGAAGAAAGACAAAGAATCTGGATACCTTTGTTTTTTCCAGTCCATCCCACGGGATATGATGTACAGTGCTTTATTGCTGAAATTTCTTCCAGATTAACTGTAGCATTGAGATGACTCTTTTTTAAGTTGTTACTTCTTATATTGCTTTTAAGTGATAGTGCTTTTAAATGCACTGAAAATTACAGGTAACTTTTTAAAGTGTAGCCAGCTAGCATGTTTCTTGCATCTTGCTGTTGTTTCCTTGTTGCTTTGTTATGCTAATGATCTTCAGGATACTTCTCAGAATAGCAGAACTGATAGCACACACAGTGGAGGAACACAGGTAAGGCCCTAAATACACAAAGAATTGTTCATCTAAATATAATCTTATTTTTATCTTATTATAATCTAGTCGCTTCCTAAATACTATGCAATACAGGGAATCAGGACATTGGTTAAGAGGTTACTACTGAGAATTCTTCTCTGGCATTGTATACTTAAGAATGTCTTCCCTTTTTTGTACTTCACAACAAAGATTGTAACACTTGCAGTCTCCCTTTTAAGTGTGGTAGCAAAACTAATGATCTTCTCTAAGGTAGCTCAGCTGAAAAACAAACTTTCCTTACCTGGCACGCAAGTTCTGAATCAACCTTGCATACTTGAAAACAGATGGCTTAGCATTTTAGGGCTTTGCCTCCTTTGTTTCTTTCTCCCCTTCTTGTTCCTAATATTCCAGATGGGTAACAACTGAGAACTGCAGGATTAAACCATCAGCAACAAAAGACTTATTTCCAGAATTTTAATTTTGTTTGAACAGTTGTCCATTTAAAAGTCAATTTTTAAATGAAAATCCTATAGTGACTTCCTGACAATCCTATCTTACACAGAGTGTTCACCTGACTTTTTCCAGAAGTATGGATCACTCACAGGTCTCGTGGTTCTCAGTGGAAATGAAGCCTTGCAAGTTATTTTTAAAAAACGCAGGTTTTGCCAAGTGAAGTAATAAATAAATGTTCAGCCTTTATCTCTTAATCCACTAGCTGATGCCATGTAAAGATGTGAATATCAAGGGGAGCACCAACTGGGCTTCTGCCTGTCATTCCCTTTGCTGTTTATCACACAGGACTAGTAAGAACCACTGTACCATCTTCATGTGATGAGCCTCCTGATGTGCTACCAGCTGAGCTCTGGTGCTGGCAGGGGCCTTTGGGGGCTCCTGTACCGTAAAGGCTAACTATGGAAAAAGCATTAACATCTGCTGTCTGGATTCAGACATTGCTCTAAGATTCCTTTAAGTGCAAGGGGACTAATCCTGCAATCTTCTTTTGAACAAACCACATCTTCTGAAGGCAAGATAAATGCAGATAATATCCAAGTAGCCTAGGTAAGGTAAATATATGTGTCTTACTAATGACATTGGAAAAATAGCCTGCAACTGCAACACATCGTGTTCCTGTGGCACTGTCTTGGGGAAGGACAGTGATTATTCCTCTTCAGCAGTACAGCATCAATGTTCAGGAGCTGAAGAGTTGTAGCTCATCTGTGCTATATCACAAAGCATAATTAAGTTATTAGAAAAAGAGAGGGAAACTTAGAGATTAATTGATAACACATTTTTTTATGGTCCATCTCAGGTAAGAAATCTGTTTTCATGGCTTAACTGGTTTCCACCAATGCAGACAGGTGAGAGGGATGTCTCAGTCTGTTTTAAAAATTGGTGGGGAAGTAATTCCTTCTGTGAGTGAAATTAGTCTTCTAAGTGACTGAACAAGTCCAAGTCTAGATAGGACAAATGAGACAGAAAATAGTCTGAAGGCCTGATCAGTTTCCCACCATAGCAGTACCCAGGTCTGCTGTGCCTGAAAGAGCTGAAAAGGAAAAATGTGCAGACAGTTACGGGGAGTTTGTCCTGAACAGGGAAAATTGAATGAAAACAAGGTCTTAAACTAGTGATGGGAAGGTAATATACCTGATCCCTGATCTCTGGTTAGGTTGAAAATCTGTTAGTTTACCAGGTGTTAAACCTGTTCTGTAATTTTTAATTATTCCCGCCTTCTGATTTTTCATCTCTCAAACTATTGGATCATAGTGCAGGGGTGCCTGCAAGAATGGTGAGTTATATCAGCTAACAGTGAGGAGGATGGTGATCGGTGTCTCATAGGTTTGGGCCCTTCTAGCAAGACTTTAATGACTGGAAGCAGAGAGAAGGTGGAAACCTCTTTCACCACAAGCTGACTCGGAGTGCTGACTGCTTTGAGTGTTGCTGATAGGGAGCAGAAAGCTATAAATCCCTGCCGTGCCTTGCAACTCTAGTAGCAAAATTGCATCAGTTTACCTGTGAGCTAAGAAAGACTCAAGAGCAGTCAGTGTATAAGCAAGCTGATCTATAATTACCCTAAGAACTAGTTTGAGAGCATTATTACTGTTACAAAATGTAACAGCAGTATTACATAAGCAGAATAACAATAGTACATCTATTGCAGTGGTTGCAGACTGCTTCTTTTGACAGCTGTGGTAGAAAATGGATCACTGGATGGTCATGAAATGAATATTTTCCATAATCAGAATGGAGAGCTTTATTACCCTTGTAATTACTTGTTTAGCAGTCACTTATTAATTTTTTTTTTTTAGTTCATGAGTAATAAAATGGGGCTGTTTATTAAATAATGTTTTAATTAGGAATCATTTTTAACATGTGCCAAGTTCTTAATGTTTTCTCCTATGCAATTACTTAGATAAATGCTTGTATTTCTGATAACTCCATTGACACCATCAACCAAACTAAGCTTTCCCTGGTATACAGCTCATATAAAATAACAGGCTCCAGGTGCCTTAGCTTCCCCAGACAGCTAATTTTTAACATATTGCAATAAAATATACATATCCCTGTTAGATACTGTGCATTTACAGCTCATTTGAATTCAAATGAACTATTTTTGCTCAGCTAAATTTCTTACTGACTGCACTGGAAAGCTTGCATTTATACATTTTTTTAGGAAATTTCACATTTTCAGTAAAACACACCACAGAGGCAATGTTGACAAATTGTTTTGCAATATCTACATATTATTTGTCCATGTATAAAACTTTTTAAAAATATTATGAATGTTGATTTAATGTTGAATAAATACTTTGTGTTGATCTCAAAATGAAATAGTCATGATTATTCTGATGAAATGAAAAAGTCTGTCTTTTGTCTCTTGCACAAAAGCTGAGCTTCCTTTTTTTTTTTTTTGGCTTTTTGCTGGTATTTTTTGAATGAGGAGCAGCATCGTGAGAGGCCTGCTTGTTTACACATGAGATATTGTCACAGTTTCTTCTCTTGTCCTGAGACTGAAACTTTTATTCAGGTCAAGGAGAGAGATGGCTATCTTTTCACTAACATGGAATACGAGTAGATTAAACACCTTGTACTTGTTTGTGCAAGTAAAGCCTTATTTGGCCAGCTAGTACACCTAATTTTGGCATAGGAATTAGGTTAATGAAGTGTGAATTCTGGTAATAGCATGGGATCTACAGATTCCTTGCACAGTGCCAGCTGATTTTAGTAAGCCTTTGCTGATTTATGCTCTCCAACAATTTTGCTCTCTAAATATATAGTTTCCACATGCTTATCTATTGCTTCCCTAGCTCTTCTGTACAGGTTTGAGGCTAAAACTGGCCATCATAGATAGCAATAAAAATGATCTTACGAGACTCAGTTTCAAACATAGGCTTGTATTTCAGTCCTTTGTCACTTTTAGGAGTTTCAGCAGTGTGTCCCAGAGCTATCTGGAATACTAGCCATTCAAAAGTCAATGCAATTTCACCAGGACATTTTAGCCACTGTGAGACATCCCTATATAAGGGATGCCATGTGTTCCCTGCTTTTTCATTAAAACCTTTTATTTGGGGTTACTCTAGTATATGCCAGTTACCATTTCTCAGTAAACACTGGATGCATAAATCCTTGTTTAAAAGTTTCAACCCAGTTTTGAAGGAAGATTGAAGTGGGTTAAGAGTTCAAGCTGACTGCAAATGGGAAGCGCAGTCTGTTCTGAAATGAACATTTCCATTAATTCACAAGAACAGAGGAAAGAAAAGAAGAAATTGTCCTTTCCTCTGAAAAATTTCTACAGTATTTTTCACCATATGTTCTTATCACTGATAATGCCATAAAACTGTGAAAGATCTAAATTTTTTTTTGTTTATGGATTTTGGAGGGCTCTAAAGAGAGCAGTCTTAGCTCACATGTATACCTCAAACTCTATACCTCAGTCACTATGAGAGCAGAACTCAAAAAAAAGTAAAAAAAAAAAAAAAAAGTCCATGACCACTTGTCAGTGAAGCCTGGATTATATTGATATTTCTGTGTAGTTTCTGCCAGTTATCTCATGCTAAAGGACAGTGGAATTGAATGCACAATTTTCATGTGGTTAGAAATCGAATTTGAGATCCATATCTGGATCCTGGGCCTTCTTTGGCTTCATTGGAAATGCTCTTCAACACAACGATGTTGCAGTGTTGAATTAAAATGATAATACAGGAGTTCCCTAGACTGCTGCCAAGTAGGGCAAATATTGTCTCTGTGTCATGTTGCCTAATTCCCAAGAGTAAGGAAAACACCATCACATTCTGGTATCATCAGGGCCCTTTGAAGGCTTTCTAAGTTGACTGGGAGGTTAATCAACCTTAGTTTTAGGGGAGAGCTGTAGTCTCACTTGAGTGCAAAAGCCATAGATGACTTGGGCAGCATTGCTAAACTTCTCAGAACAGGATCCACCCAGGTGGACGAGGAGGAAAACACCTCAGCTCTGCTCATGTTGAGTAGCTTATGGTCTTTCTCTTAATCAGTCACATGTATAACTCTAGACTGCTGGGAAACACAAGCTGGTACCTGATAGTCACAGCCCTGAAATCTCCTGTAATAGTTTAGTTTTACACTATGATGTCTACTTTTTTCTGACAAACACAGCAGAAGTTCCTCCTCTCACCCTGCTTCCTGCTCTGCCCACGAATTTTATCTGATAGTCCTTGTGCAGCTATAGGAGACCTGGGTTCAAGTTCCCCATCTGCCTGTAGGAAGCAGCCTACATTTGCTGTAAGAGAACACTGACAGTTGTTTGAACTGCTAAGGTATTGACCATTAGAGTACTGCTGTCTCTGTCTTGCCTGTTAATAGGATTTAACAGCTTTATATAAGTAGGGAAGAGGTTTGAAACTAGGTCCTGTAGCTGAGTGCTTTTCGTGACTCCACATGAGTGACTAGGAGTTGCAGGGATTCAACCAGCGGGGTGCACAAGTAGATCTGAGTTTGCTCAGGCAAAGGAGGGACATCTATGTGGATGCACAATCTGTGTGCGTGGTCTAGGTGCTGGCTTGTGGGGTAAAAGCAGGGTGCTGACTTCACTGGGGAAACAAAAACTGAGGGGTTGCCAGATTGAGGTGGCAGATGAGTCCTGGTTTGAGACTCTAGATTGTTCTACCAAGATACCTAAGCATATAACAGAAGCATAAATATCAGTTTAAGACCTTTTGTGCGTCATCTTCCTTGACAGTTGGATCTGAGGCTTGGACCCTGCCTGTATCTGAGCTTCTTCCTCTCTGAAAAAGCCTCCTGATGTGAAGATTGCCTTATCATGACAACCTCAGCTCGACTGAGTGTTTGGAAATATTCTTTAGACAACATAAGTTTCCTTTCCTTTTTTACAAAAAAAAAAAAAAAAAAAAAAAAAAAGGAAAATTAAATTTTCTTTTTTTTTTTTAAAAAAAAAAAAAAAAAAAAAAAAAAAAAAAAAAAAAAAGAGGAACATTGGTGCACTAAGGATTAATAGAAGCTTTTCTGCTTAATCAGTTTTAAAGTCTAAGAGGCTGCTACCCTGTCTAGCTGTTCTGATTTCAAAGAGAGAGGCAAACAATGCTTGTCAAACTTGACTCTGAAAAGACACTGGCTTTTTCTGTGGTGGTACCCCTCAGTTTCCATTGCACTGGCTTGTCCTATTTAAAATTTGTAATGAAAGAAAAAATTCTAAAGCTGGTAATCATGTGCCTTCCTTGTATAAAAACACATCTTGTTTTTATCATCAATAACCTGTACTACACAAGAGCTCTGACACATACATTTCAGGATAGATTAGGAATTGCCTGCTGCATTTACATAACATTAAAATCACTGTCTAGATACACAAAATAAAATTAATACCTTCCTGATTCTCTAGTATGGGCTTGCATAAAAACGATTTTACCTTGCTTTAATTTTTTTTTTTTAGATGAATGCAACAACCCCTCTCTTTATTTAGTAGGTTGGAAGAGAGGGATTTGATAGCTGAGTTAGGGGACACCTATGTAATTCATTTTTCTGGCAAACTTAGACAGCATGCTTACTGCATTCAAAAAAAAAAAAAAGTGAGGAAAAAGTGTTGCAAAAAAGCATATGGAGTGTGTGACAGGCTGGCCCTATCTGACTCCCCATCATTCCTTGCAGCTGCCGGAAGCCAACCGCTCGTCTTTCCAAACCACAGGCTCATGTGGGTAATGATATGATTTCCTCTGTCTTGTGTTTTGTGTGTGTGCTTCAAGAAAACTAACTCCCCCCAAAACTCTACACACCCAGTTAATCAAGACAGTACTGGCTTCTCTCATTCTACTGAAGTGATTCTTGCAATGCTGGGACAAGTGGCTGGAGTTTTCATCTTCTGTCCTAAGCAGAGTGTTCGCCATCATTCCTATTTTTCTTGATTGCTTTGGGCTTTATCCTTCATCTCACTACTAAATATTGCCCTCACCAGTCAATAAAAAAAAGGAGTTCATCTAATCTGGTTTCAGACTAGTATAATAAATTATTCAGTATTTCACTTTCTTGGGAAAATCATTCACAAATTCCAATTTAAAAAAATGCAAAATCAAGACTTCTTTGTTGCATTTATCATCACTATTCTCTATTGAGGACTTTTTCAATGCTGCCTGTATGTCTATAAATGTTGGAAATAATAAATGTTTTACCAAAGAAGTAAGGCCACACTAATGTTGGAAGTATCCATATACTGATTTCTTATGATTTGAAATACCATCGTTTATTCTTCAAGCAACCATCTTGTAGTCCACATGAAGCCTTTACATTATAAGTTTCACTGCTTTTATGACTGTTAAAAACAGGCTGATGGTTTTAACTTTAAAATACAGTAATTCTGTTTTCCCACAAAGCCATAGGTGAGAACTTCAGAACAGTGAAGGAAAGGGTAGAATCAGGAGCAGTTGTCAGTGAGGAGCGGTATCGGAGAAAGAAAAAGGGTTCTTGTTTGAAAAATAAATTGCTGGTTGGTGGAGGCAAGTTTCACAGGCCCACTGAATGTCAAGGTTTACATTTTGATAGGCAATGAGAGATTATAGGCCAGAAAGGACTCAAAAAACCCCAGATTCCTTCTTTTTTTTTGTAAGTGACAGAATGAACAGTGGTTTTTTTTTTTTTTTTTTTTTTAAGTGACAGAATGAACAGTGGATGGAGGTATCCAGGAAAATATTTACTTTGGTTAAAGGGGGAGGCAAGCATAATGATCTCTGTAGCCATATTCTGAATGAACATGGCTGCAGTTAGATCATTTTTGTCATGGTTAGAAGAAAGAATATTGCAGTAATGAAGATACAAGGCAATGAGAACTTGGGATTTAGCTGTTATAACTGTTGGATGTATAGCTGAGATAATTTTTAGAAATGTTCTAAAATAGTTTTCAAATATTGTCAATAGTCTGAATGTGAAAAACATGAGAGAGTTCTGAGTCGAGGATGAGGTTTTGGGGTGACAGTCTGAGTAAAGAGGCAGGATGCTGACTTGGTGTACTACGATTCAGAACGAGGTTGCGGTCAGAACTTGAGGGAGAGGAATGACACCTTATTTTGGATGGGGGATGGGAGGGGAGAAGATGTCTAGGACAGAGCCCAGAAGCCTTTCCAGAAAAAAAATGGTTAAAGAACAAGAGGGGCTTCCAAAAAAGAGTGATAAATCTAGGAGGAGAACCAAAAATCAGCACTGGTTTTGAAGTCATCAAGAAAAAGGAGATTGTGTAAAGCGATGCAGACAGGACAAGAAGAAAAAGAATAATCAAGTTCTGTCTCTGAAACTTGTCTGGAAAGTAATCATTAGAGATTTTGACACAAATAGCTGGGGGTGGTGGGGAGAATATCACTATATATTTGCCCACACTGATAACACTTCATAGGCATTTGGTTTCGACCACTGTGTAAAACAGAATACTGGGTTAGGTGGTCCTCTGGTCTGGCCAAGTTCAGCTGTTCTTAATTTCAGTGGAGTAAAAGGTGCAGAAACTAGATTAGACACTCTATGGTGGAAATGGAATACTGGAAATCTTATCAGTGCTTGCAGACAGAACACTCAATGTGTTCAGATATGAAGGGGGAATGTAGGAGGTAACTGGACAGATGAGGGAAATCAAGGATGGGAGAGACTGCTGCAGAACTGGCATGGGAACAGGGGAGATGGATTATACAGAAAAGTAACAAAGGGAGTGAGAATGGGTATTAGGGAGATTGAGGGATGATAGGGTGGACTGAGTTACTGTGGAAACTGGAAAAAATAGAGGAAAATTATTGCAAAATTACTATGCCTGTGGGAGTGGTGAAGGAAAGCTGCAGGACGTGAAAGAGTCAAAGTGCTGCTCTTGGGAGAGTAGAGGTCATACTGGGCCAATTTGCAATTTTTAGACCTTTGCAAATTGTGGACAGGAATAGCATGGTGAAGTGCAATTGAAGTAATTTGTTACTTTTCACCCTTTTTATTAATAACAATGAAATTATCCATGCAATATAAGGAATGTTATGCACTTAGAACTTGCAGTGCTTTGGTCAAACAGCCGTACACGGAGGTGACCAACTGCTGCAGTGGCCTCAGAATAGGTAAAGAAAATGGGATTCCCTCAATGCTTTTCTGCTTACCCTGGGGGCTGCTGGATGGGTTCCTCTTCCTATGTCCCTGCAGCAGCAGCAGCAGCAGCAGCCAGCTTTCGCTCCACTCAGACTCTGCCTTCTTGGTCAGTGGGAGACTGGGCACATAGTTTGCTTAGTCCTGTGCAGTCTCACTCAAGAGCTCAGAAATACAGGGTCTGAAAGGGATTGACAAGTGATGGAAGGTGTGTATTATATTTATCTCTTCTACTGGAAAAAATATTTTGGGGGGCTATTTCCCCTGAAATAACCTAAGTGATTTAGGAAGCCCATGCCACCATATGCTGGCTTCACTTTACACAGTCTGAAAACTCCATCCTGGCAAAAAATGGCAACCTAATGGCAACCTAGTCCTAATGAGAGTACCTTAATTTGCCACATAGCAGTCAATCAAAACCATGTAAAATGCATTAAGATCTCAACTCACTTGGGGAATACAAATTTCAATGTAGTAGCATAAATGTATCAGATGAATTGGGAGGTGTTTTCACCTGGTAGTACTGGAAATTGAAAATCAAGGGTTTGCCTCAAAAGCCAAACTCAGTAGGCAGCTTCTGACTTTGGCTATGTATCTCTGCAGTAGGAAAGAAATGAAAACCCTAATTGTGGTACCTTAGAGGGTTAAAGTACTTTTTTATTACTTTACTTAGTTATGCATTTATTCACAAGACACATTAAAAGATGTGTATGTTCATGAAACTTTTTACTTCCTCTGCCTTAATATAGTTAATAATCTTAAATTACTTTATTTTGGTAAAGCATTTCTGTTCTTACATTTTCAAAATGTGGCAATGTTTCTGATACTTATTTTTTTTCTTATTCTTCACTGAAAAAAAAAAAAAAGGGGGGGGGGAGCTACTAGAATAACCATGAACGGTTTTTGTTAGTTTGTTTGGTTTTTTATATTTAAATAGTATTCTTGACTTTGTTTCCGTATGAATTTTTCCATTAAATACTACAGCTTTCAGACTGAGATCTGCTAGGCCAAATTCTCACTTAGGATAGATCAGACTACCACTTTTGCAGCTGGCTAGTTTGCCTTACTGAAGTGTGGAATTTATTTCCATGATGGAGTTTGAGAGCAGCAAGTTTGGGTCTTGGTTTTGGTTTTTCTACTAATAATAATCTGTAGCAGCAGCCACAAGAACAACAAGGTGGCAGGAAATGCTTTTGAAGTAAAGGATTTCTGCATGTATTTGGAATAAAGGGAAACAAAAGAAAACTTGCATATTCCAAAAATGCTGAGGTTCTGAAATAATGGTCAAATTCTCATATCCTCTCTTATTTCAAAGTCAGGCTATATATATTGCAACTGAACAATAGTTAGGATGAAGAGCTTAAAGATATGTAATTACAAAAGAAGTCCCAGGATTCTCTGGAAGTTCATACCTGTTGTTTAAACATCCAGACAAATAAATACTCCAAGAAGTTAAAAATAACCAAAAAGTAGAGAGATGTATGTGGAATATTGACTGCTTCAGCTGAGTTCAGCAAGCACCATTGTTCTCTGATTAGAAAACTGGGTCATATATGTGGGTGTTTATTATATTAGCTCAGCAGATATGAGTGATAGTATTTTCTGAACCTTATATACAGCTTTTTACATGTTCAGTCTGACTTTTTTAAAACCCTGAGCCCCACAACAGTTGGAGGCAAGCAAGAAAAATGTTCTTATTTACTATACACCCACTTTTATCCAATTATGAGCCAAACTTTTCCTCTGTGTAAGAATAAGTACTTATTGATTTAAGAAGAAACAGGCATATTGATCCAAAGGGAAAATACACTACACATGTTGATCAATATTTACCTTGCAGGACAAAACATCCTGATATTCACTTTAATGTGTCAATATATACATATTACTGCATGTTTGTGTTATTAAGTCAGGTAACTGGGCTAGATTTCCAGCAGTATAAACTCTCTTGATTATTTTTCTAGTCAAATACTAGTCTCTAAACAGAAGAAGGATTTAGAGGACTAGAAAATGAATAATTGTTCACCTCCCTCGAAATAAATAGTACTTTTCATTAAACTCAGCTGATAATTATCAAGAGCTGCTAGACTGATTATGTAATATAAGCAGTGACAAGTCCTCCAGATTTCTCCTAAAAGTATTTACCTGTACCAAGGTAAAATTGGAAATCTAAACATATATGTCTGAAGATATTTAGGTGCCTTGCTTGTAATTAGTTTGATGTCAATGAACATCTGCAAGAAGGAGCTGTTTCCTTTTAATGTCCAAAGATAGAGCACATCTGAGTTCCCAGAATACCTATAAATATTCTGTGCAATCGAGGCATCACCATCTCCTCTCTTTTAGCCTCGCTGCAGGCCAAGGGTTTCTTCTTGCTGGAATTCATTGACATAGAGCTAACCATAAATTATACAAAGCTAAACTAATTATAGCATAATGGGGCAGTCACTCTCCGCATTTTTTTTCTCTGACATTTCTTTTCTGTCCCATAATAGCTCTAACACTGGGTTAATCATTTTTATTTAAATGTTTTCTTTATGGCTAATTTCACCCTAATATCGCCCATCTCCATCTTGAGTCTCCTGAGGTGCTCACTATGAAGGACACACCCAGGGAAGGGGCAGGCATGGGACAAAGAGAAGCTGTGACAGCCACACAGTTAATATAAATCAACTCCATAACAAAAATGTATAATATAGGTTGCTTCAGACTAGAATAATGTGGGCCTCCCTTCAAACCGTCTTTATTGTCTCCTTCTCTAAAGAATATGCCTGAAAGCTGTGGGTCCTTTCAGTATGACTTTGCCCAGGTGGGGCCCTTCCTAAGCCCGCCCATAGCTGAAATTCATGGTTAAATTCTCATCTCCTTGTATCTGTCACTTCTTGCCTAGTCTTTCACCCTTGTCAGAGACAAGCCTATCCTGTCCTGTCCTTTCCTGTTCATGTCCATTCAAAATGCTGGAAACATCATTGCCTTAGCACATGGTTTTGGAGTTTGTATCTACTCCTGTCTCTCCACCCTCTATTTAGCCTAAGATTTTATTTACTTACCGTACTTCTGCTGGGAAGCTCGTGTATCCCTGACCGCTCTCCCAAGCCTGCTCATTCTCTTTTCAAATCGGCACTTTCTCTGGTTAATTGTGGAGATGGGAGGGATGTGTCTGTACTTACCATCCCAGCTACTTCATTTTCTCCCCAAACCTGTTCGTAGCTGTTATCCCTGCAAAGCTAACTAACAACTACGATGGTGTTGCACTTCAAGCCCCAGCCTATTAATTTGCCTGATAGTATCTCACCATTTCCTTGAGTTCCCTGAGCTGTGTAGCTATTGGTTATCCATTGTCTGATTAAATACAGGTCATTAACTGTTTGCACAGTGGATGGAGTCCTAGACCCTGAGTAGCATCTGCTTGTTTTTGGGTAATGCAAATAATAAAAATAATCTGAAGTACAGCTTTTTAGCAGTCCATGGGAAGCTCTGTATTGGAGCAGTCCATGAAGGACTGCATCCCATGGGACCCCTCACTGAAGCAGGGGAACAGTGTGAGGAGGAAGGATCGGCAGAGATGAAGTGTTATGAACTGACCACAGGCCCCATTCCCCATCCTCCCCTTTACCTGGAGGAGGTAGAAGAGTCAGGAGTGAATCTGAGCCTGGGAAGAAGGGGGATGGAGGGAAGGTGGTTTTCATTTTGTGTTTGTTGTTTTTTTTTTTTATTTCTCACTATCCTATTCTGCTATTAATTGGCAATAAAATAAATTCATTTCCCCAAGCTGAATCTGTTTTGCCCATCATGGTAGTTAGTGAGTGATCTCTGTGTCCATATCTCAACCCATAGTATTTTCTCCCCCTGCCCAGCTGAGGAAGGGGAGTGAGGAAGCGACTTGGTGGGCACCTGGCAGACAACCAAGGTTAATCCACCACAAGCTCACAGCTGACTTGTCCTCTGGCTAGCTCAAAGTGAAGGCAGAGAAGCTTGAGTCTGCCCTGTAGACATGCCTTTATAATGGATTCCTTTATCACACTTCCTGAAATTTTCAAAATGTTTATGGTGTCCTCTGAATACCCTTGTGAAATCAAGAAGTGTTAACATTGCCATCTTCTCCAAAGAACTATGGTACAAGAGACTGAATGGTTTACTCAAAACTGCACAGCCAACGCTGTCCAAGCCTCTTGCTTGTAAACTGTTGCACTAATCTCCAGAGCTTTCTTTATAACTCTGTCTGTTATAGAAGAAAACTTTCCCTTGGATTCCTTAACAGAAAGTCTTAATTGCTATTAAACAAAAAAGGTTTCCAACAAATGATAGAGATCATAACAGCACTCGGACCACAATGGCACTCTGACCACATACCTGTCATCCTTAACTACAAAGAAGATAATCCAGAGAGGAGATGTGCACTCTCAGATATACTGAAATACCTTGGAATAGGAAGTCATAAAGATAAGGAATACAGTTTACCTAAAATGTGTTTGTTTCTCCAGGCTCAGGATATTTGGCACATGTGTGCAGCAAGTATCAGAAGTTATAATTCATCAATAACTATATACAGGGATCTTAATGGACAGTCTCCTGAGCAAAATGGGGCCTGTAGAAGATGGCAGACCTCATAGGCACCACTGTTGTTTTATAGGGCCAAATGGAATGTGCTTGTTGTACAGCTGAATTGAGTTTTATTAATAGAAATGTTCAGTGAAAGTAAATCTCTCAGAATGAATACTAGATTCACTAGAATGTGGATATTCTTGACACTTTCTGGCAGTTCAAAACCAACATTATACTGTTCACGTAATCAAATAAAACAATTGAATGTTGAACCACCATGCAATGCAAGTGTTCAGAGATCTTCACTGAATAATTATCAGTAATAAATTAACTTGGAAGAATCAGGATTCGTTACTGAAGTTTTTGTGAGCCATGAAGTTGGATCAATACTTGAAGTATTAGCAGTACCATTAGTAGTTTACTCTTTCTGAAAATTGAGCATAACATACTTCTGAATCTTTCTAATCTGACTTCATTAGACATTGTGATTTGAAAAAATAGCCAAGAGACGTTAAGGGACGGATTTAAAAGAAAATGAAAAAGCAAACTTCTATGACCAATACATTGGTTCATTAACACATTTCTCCCTTGCTTCCTGCTTCCTAGTAGACAGTGTTGAAATGATAGCAGACTTGTTTCATTTCACCTTTGTCAGAAATTCAGATATCTACTTTCAAGTTTTCTAATCTGCCCATATGAATTTTTAGGGAGTAGTCATAAGAGCAGTTGAGGAAGAGGATGAACTATCCATTTGCCAGCCAAGTATCATTCTGAATTTCCAATGTCTTTCTTACTTTATTAAGTCAAGATTAAGGCCATACAAAAATGGACCTATGTCTTTTTCCTATTTCCAGCTACCTTCTCAGGTAGGATTAATTTTGTCAGTAGTCTCTCAAGAGAAACATTTTCAGCTCTTACAGAGCTCTATTAGTGTATAAATGCCTGATTAATCATGTGGGCCTTGGAATAGATCCAGTATCTGAGTAGGCTCAGGGACATCTTCATCTCTGCCTGGGACGATTAAGTCCTGACCACTGTGATGTTCACCCTGTAGACAGATCGCCATAGCACCTCAATGATAAAATACATATGTGTAAAAAAAAAAAAAAAAAAAATAATAATAATTGAACCTCAGATGCAATGGATAGCATGAAGGAAGTGTGATAATCCCTCTTAGTTTCTTAGTTCAGACCCTTTTGTATACATAGAAAAGCTTTACCCCTCTTTCCCAAAAGGAAAATTGCTTGAGAAACTTGAACTGAAGTACAGCTATACTTTATGAATTCACAAATTTGGAAGGGATCAGTAACAGGACAACTAACATGATAGGACATTTACCTTTTTAAACTTATACATAGTTTAATGATCTCTGAAGAGCAAATTCTTGCCTTTTTCTAATCACAGGCTCTTGAAATCATCTTGTCCAATCGCCACTGCTCAAGCACGGTCAGCCAGACCTCATTCCCAGAACCACATTCAGCTGGGTTTTGAATATATCTACAAATGGAAACTCCACAATCTCTCTGGTAAACCTGTTCCAGTGTTCGAACACCCTCACAATTAAAAAAAAAAAAAAGTACTTTATTGTGTTCAGGTGAAATTTCCTTTGCCCTTTGTCGTATCCTATCAGAGAGCACTGCTGAGGAGAGCCTGACTCCCTCGTCTTCATTCCCTCCTGTCAAGTTTTTAGACACATCAGTAAGATCCCCTTGAGCCTTTTCTTCTCCAGGCTGAACAGTCCCAGCTCTCCCAGATTTTCCTCATAGGAGAGATGTTCCAGACCCTTCGTCATCTTTGTTGCCCTGTGCTGGACACCTGTGCTTTTCCCTCATGTCTGATCAAAGAATTCTAGAAACCTTATGGATATGTATTAGTACAGAAATTATTGCAGTCCTCTTCTGAGGTATTTTAAGTAAGAGAAATATAAATTAATTAAAATTTGTAATTCTGACTAAAGCATTTCTGTTCTCACTTTTAACGTTGGAAATCTTAACTATTGGAATTGAGTAGCTGTCTCCAAATGTATCTGGAATTTTGTGTATATTCTATGTAAAACTAGTTAGAGAAAATAAGTATAAACTAGACCTATCATTTAAAATAGCTGAAGCAGCAAAACATTTTTCCATGGGCCATAGGGGAAATTTCAGAACAGAGAGCCAGAATTTTGGTTTCATTTACATTAGACTAAATCCTGTATGTCATGTTTTTATATGCAGAGTAATTGCTGGGCACTCTTTGAAGCAAGAAGTGTGGTTCCTGAAACTCTTTAGTTGTATCCTAGCTGAGGCTGCTGTTGCTGACAGCAGCACATTAGTCTTCTGTAGTCAGAACTTTCTTACTATAGAAGCAAATTCTGTCCTTCCCTCCTCCCCTGACACACAGATATTACTGTATGTAACCAAACCCCTGATAAGACTGATCAGCCTGAAATCAATAATGTCCCATTTTGCTAGGTAGGCTAGGCAATTCATATTGCCTGAGAAGACAGCAAATATCTTGGAACAGCTTGTGGTAAAGTGACACCTATTAACTAGCAGCTCTGTGCACTACCTAAACATAACTAGCAATAATTACTGTCTGTATACCCTGTGACATGGAGTGGGTGTGTGGCTGGCTCTGTACCTGTCCTATAGGCAAACCCACTGGACAGTTGTTCCACTGACAGGTTTTTCAGGTTACCAGAGTGAAAATGCCAAATGGCAAAACGAGATAACAGGCTGGATATGACTGAGAGCTCCTGGATTTGTCCTGGGTCCACGTTTAGCTTTGGTCCAGAAGTAACTATGAGCAGCAAGTTTTAGAAGGGATGCTTTTCAACCAGCGATATGATCCCCCACAATGTGTGGGACCCATGATGTCTTTGGTACACCCCTTCCCAAGTGTTTTGTGCATGTGTGCATGTGTGCGTGTGTACACCCATAACCAGAATGTTTAATTCCACTAAAATTGCAAATACACATAAACTTGAGATGCTACTTGATGAATAGCAAATGGCATTCAGCTTCATGGTTCCACAGAAGCCAGTCAGTCACCGGTCATACAGCACATACCTGTCCTTGATGCCAAAAATGTCTGCAGTGATATTCAGCCTATTGCATTCCCTTACTGTGAAATATTCTCCCACCTTTTTTAAAAAAAACCTAAACTTTCTCTCTTTGCATTTACTGTTACTAAAATGGAAAGAAGTTAACAAAGACACTGATGACAAACTGTTATTTTTTTTCTCCTTTCACCTACATACAGATCAAAATCTCACATATCTGATCAGCTGTCATCCACACTTCCTTGCACTACTACAACAATTATTTATCTTGTATTTGTGGCAATGTCCATAAGGCACTAAGAGTTTCTCTGGCCTCTAGATAAGAAGCTCACAAAGAAAGACCTGAGAGGCTGAGGTATAGAACACAACAAGGCAGGGGTTCTGATTGTATGCAGGTGAATCAAAAACCAGTAGTGCAGTCAGTGGAAAATACACAGAGTGAAGAGAGCAAGGGACTTGTAGTCAAGTTCAAGGAGGTCAGTCAGTGAAGAAAAGTTATGTGGGGAAAAAAGCTTAGAGGCAATTGCCAGAAATGCATATGTGTAAATTAGAAAATAGAGTGAAGGGAGAGATCAACCAAAGGACAGTGAGAATCCAATGTAAGACAAGTTAGGAGAGAGGTGAGTAATAAGTATGTTGCAACAGTGTCTGAGGAGTCAGCACAGCAATGCAAAGAGGAAAATGACATGAACAGATTGATGGGAAAGAAAGATTTTGGTGGTGATATTTTATATTCTATGTCAGTAACACAGGTGGTATTTCCCATGATGCATAAGGAGAGAAAACCATGGAACCTCAAGATGCTTTTGAGGTAAAAGCATTAGAGCTTTGCTAAAAGGTGACAGAGTTCTTTTCTGAAGTTAAAAAGTCTGAGACTACAGTTTCAGGGTCACAGATTATAAACAAAGAAAGATGTATTAAATCTTAGACATTATATAGAATGGGAACAATGATCTGTATTTCCTATGTTATATTCAAATAGCTGTCGATCAAATGTTTAGTGTGAGGTCTGTGGTATTTTCTTAAGCACTTCTGGCACTGCAAAGTATGAAGAGCCATCTGAGACCAAAATAGCACTGTGGGGAGCTTCTTGGGGCGGTGGGACTAGGTACAGTAAGGATTGTGGAACAAAGCTGGTCACACTGAGTATTATAGTAGAAATCATGGTTTGAGGGAGATTTCTGGCTGTACAAAACAACATCCATTACCCTTTTGTGCCTCTGAAAATTTCCCGCACTTCAGGTGATAAATCTTCACCATCCTCATCTTGATCAGAACTTCCATTTTTCCAAACTGAATGAGAACTACTCACCCAATAAGTTCACACTCCTGCGAGCAAACCCCCTGGAGTGTGTGCCCAAGGCTGTTCTCTGAAGAATTGGGACTGCAACATAAATCTTGTGATGGGAAGGCAAGAGGAGCACCTGCCTGGCACACTCAGCAGCTGTAGAGAATATGCATGCTCTGTGCTTAAAACTTTTTTGTTGATTCTCAATTTGCAAAACTTTTCTGTTGTATTTTTGTATTTGATGATCACCACCTGCCTGGCAGTGGACTGAAGCAGTATGAATGTGGCACGCTGTCCATTTTGAGGATGCAGGTTGGTAAGACTGCTGTAAGAAAGCAATAAATGGGACATGGTAGCACACAGCAGTAGAAACGTTGTACCTCCTGCAATAACAATTACTATTTGTATTTAAGAACAAATCTGGAGGAAACCATTCACTGTGCAGCCTTGTTTGATGCTTCCCATAATCAACCTGATAGCAATGGAGAAGTTTCTTTAGTAGATTGAGTCTGAGAGAAGATTTAGCTGGCAATGAATTAGACAACTGTAAGGCTACTTGTTTTTTTTGCTACACATTGCTCTGCCATATATACTTTACAACCTACTTTGTCTCATCCAAACTTCACAGTGATGTCAGTGAAAATACTGCGAGAAAAGGGTTGTAGAATCTGTCTCCTCAGGCAAATCCAACTATTCCTTAACAGATCTGCTTGAACTAGCTCTAGCCTTGGTAAGCACCACTGGGACAGTGGAGCTCTCTTCAGACAACCCACTGCTGCCATCCCAGCACGACACTTGCTGTGCACGGGAGCAGGCTGCCAGCAGCAAGCTCAGTGCTGCCATGACTCTACTGCTAGCAATTCTCAAGGGCGTCAGCCATAAAAGGATCTTCACAACATCTAAGTCCTGAGAGCTCCTATGAGCTGTTAACAAACCTCAGCGCAGTGACTTGCAGAAGATGCTTAACATCTCACAAGATTTTACTTCAGTGGGCTCAGGTCACCCATGTCCAGCAGCTTGATTCTGACCTCAGAACTCTTATCAAATGTTTAATGAGAAATCATGGCTTGTGCAGTGTGAAATCTGCCTTTAAAAATATGTG
Organism: Pterocles gutturalis; assembly: GCF_000699245.1. NCBI lineage: Eukaryota > Metazoa > Chordata > Aves > Pterocliformes > Pteroclidae > Pterocles > Pterocles gutturalis. Next base: position 1,308 of record NW_010136056.1, on the reverse strand, counting down.
CCAAATCATCTCCCCCTGCTAGGCTGGATCACGCTTGGAGCCACTGGCTTGCAGGCCCTGTGGCAGCCAGAACACAGAACAGCAAACAGATCCTGAAAGAGCCATTCCTCCTCAGTGGAGTGTCAGTCCTTTTAGTTCAAAAATGTCTGGGTGCACATATCTGTGGAAAGTTGCTGGATTCCCTTCAGTTAACCAGCTTCTGCTTTTCAAGTGGGTGGTTGGTGAAGCTCTCCCTGCCTGTATTTCCCAGTCTCCCTGAGGCAGAGCTCTTTGGGATTTCCTGGAGAAAGGTACTAACTGCTACACCTGTGGTGGCACCTTTTTGTGGATCTTTTTGTGGATCTTTTTTTGGATCTTTTTTTCTTTCTTTTTTCCTTTTCAGTGCTGGGGTGTGATTCTACTGATCAAATGCTCTTGTTTTCCTCTATGCAAACTTGCTGGAATAAATAAGAGGAGAATTTGGCTCTGAGTTTCAACCCTATCAGATCTATAAAGTCTGCTTATAAATTGTAGTAAAAGAAGGGTTCTGCATCTCTGTAAAAAAAAAACAGTGAGAAAAATAAAAATTTGAGAAGCACTAGGTATACCTGGTTCTTCTCAAATGTACCCAGATATTATCCTTGCTTGTGAAGCACACAGCAATCACATCTGCAGAGCTTCTCCTAGGGAAGGAGTGCCTGAAATAAATCCCCAGGTACAGTCTTGCTGTTTCTGTTCTAAAAGAAGCCCAACTTAACATTGGATACGTCATTTTATTGTACAGGATAAACTTCTAGTAAGGAGAATATGATTTCTGTTCCAAAGAGCTTGCATTGTAAGGCCCTGATCTTTCCAATGCTTACATGCTTGCTTAACTTTGTCTCTCTGAATTGTCCATTTTAAGTCAATGAGATCACTCACATGCATAAAGTTATGCCTAAATTTTTTGTAATATGAGAACACTGATAAAGATAGGATGTGAGAAAGGAAGTATTATTATCCTCATCTGCAAGATGAGGAACTGAAGCACAGCAAAAATGAGATCCTGATCTTCCACAGAGTGCATATGAAGCATAAGAGTAATTTCCGTCAGGTTTACCGTGCCCTCTGGACTGAAGCATAAGGTGTGGATTTCAGTGACTGTCTCTGCCACCGGTTTTAAGTAAGTTTAACTTAAATTCCGATACTGAGGTGCTGAAGTGCTTAAGAAGCATGGGACACGTCTGGCATGGGATGCGAATGACCAGCTTGAGCTACAGGAGGATGACCTAACCCCTCTAACCTCAGCTCCGAGGTGTTACAGGTCTGCATCTGGCGGCGTGTGACACC
>NW_010136055.1:1581-3047 GCF_000699245.1 Pterocles gutturalis | reverse complement strand
ATGATGTCACCCATGACGTCATCCTCAGGGGTGACGTCACAGGGCAGGTGGGAGGAAGTGACATCATCATCACCCCCAGTGATGTCACCGAGGTCAGGTCCTCCTGTGACGTCATCGCTGATGTCACCCTTCGGAGCGACGTGACGCCTGGCGACGCCGCCGGGGGGGGAGGAAGTGACGTCATCCTCGGGTGTGACGTCATCCTCGGGCGTGACGTCATCAGCAAAGTCCTTCCAAGCAGAAGCGGCATCGTCCCCGCTGATGATGTCACCGGTGATGTCATCAGCAGGTTCGACTTCCCAGCCGGCACCGTCTCCCGGCCGGGAGGAAGTGACATCATCAGCGGCTGTGACGTCACCAGCAGTGACGTCATCTGGTACAGGAAACGCGATGTCTTCCCCTGCGATGATGTCACCAGCGAGGTCACCTCCCGGGATGATGTCATCAGAGATGTCGCCTCCCACGATGATGTCATGAATGAGGTCACCTCCCGCGATGATGTCACCAGCGAGGTCACCTCCCGTGATGATGTCACCAGAGACGTCACCTCCCACGATGATGTCATCAATGAGGTCACCTCCCAAGATGATGTCACCAGCGAGGTCACCTCCCGGGATGATGTCATCAACGAGGTCACCTCCCACGATGATGTCATCAATGAGGTCACCCCCAGGGAGGGTGGGAATGACATCACGGCCGGCGATGACATCATCAGCGGCCAGATCCCTGGGGAGGGGGCGAGGGGTGCGGTCCCTGGTGATGATGTCATCAGTGATGTCATTTCTGGGCATGACGTCACCGGTGAGGTCATCGCCGGGAAAGGAGGAAGTGACATCACAGACGGTGATTACGTCATCACCAAAGACATCCCCAGCGATGATGTCACCAGCGATGATGTCACCAGTGAGGTCATTCCCAGTGATGATGTCACCAGCGATGATGTCACCAGCGAGGTCATTCCCACTGATGACATCACCAGCGACGTCAACCCCGGGAAGGGAGGAAATGACGTCACCCTGGGCGATGACGTCACCAGCGAGGCGTTCCTCGGGGAGGCGGGATGTGATGTCACCCCCGGCGATGACATCAGCGATGACGTCATCCCCAGGCACTGAGGAAGTGACGTCATCCTCAGCTGTGACGTCACCGGGGAGGGGAGAAGTGACATCAGCCCCGATGACATCACCGGGGCGGGGGGTGGTGACATCACGGCTCTCTGTGACATCGGCGGTGATGTCATCGGTGGTGATGTCATCGCTGGGGACGTCCTCGTCCTCCGCGGGCGGGGCTGTCACCGTGATGGTGATGCCACCGGCGGCGCCCGTGTCCCCAGCGTCCCCAACAGCTGAGACATCAATGTCCCCAATGTCCCCAAGGGCTGGGACATCAGTGTCCCCAACATCCCCCAGGCGTGTGACATCGGTGCCCCCAACGTCCCCAAGGGGTGTGACATCCGCGTCCCCAAT
>NW_010136055.1:0-1349 GCF_000699245.1 Pterocles gutturalis | reverse complement strand
GTGCCCCCAACGTCCCCAAGGGGTGTGACATCGATGTCCCCAATGTCCCCAACATCCCCCAGGGGTGTGACCCTGGTGTCCCCAAGGGCTGGGACATCGGTGTCCCCAACGTCCCCCAGGGGTGTGACATCGGTGTCCCCAACGTCCCCAATGTCCCCAACGTCCCCAAGGGCTGTGACATCGGTGTCCCCAATGTCCCCAACATCCCCCAGGGGTGTGACACTGGTGTCCCCAAGGGCTGGGACATCGGTGTCCCCAACGTTCCCAAGGGCTGGGACATCGGTGTCCCCAATGTCCCCAAGGGGTGTGACATCAACATCCCCAACATCCTTGTCCCCAAAGTCCCCATCTACACCGTCCCCAATGTCCCTTAGGGCGGTGACACCTCTGTCCCCAGTGTCCTTGTCCCCCTCCCCAGAGACCGGGATGTCCCCAATGTCACCGGACACTGTGACATGCCTGTCCCCAGTGTCCCTGTCCCCAGGAGCTGGGACATCCCTGTCCCCAATGTCCCTGTCCCCAGGTGCTGGGACGTCCATGTCTCCAATGTCCCCCAGGGTGGTGACATCCCTGTCCCCAATGTCCTCAGTGACCGGGATGTCCCCAACGTCCCTTAAGATGGGGACATCCCTGTCCCCAATGTCCCTGAGGGCTGGGACATCCCTGATGTCCTTGTCCCCAACACCTCCTGGGACAGTGACATCCTTGTCCCCAATGTCCCCAACATCCCTCAGGACCGAGACCTGCATGTCACCAAAATCCTTGACCCCAATGTCCCCTGGGATGGGGACATCGCTGTCCGCAGTGTCCCTCAGGGGACAAATGTCCCCAGAGACCTCCATGTCCCCAAGCTCTTTGTCCCTTAGGATGGTGACATCCCTGTCCCCAATGTCCCCCAGGGTGGGGACATCCCTGTCCCCAGTGTCCCCTAGGGTGGTGACATCTCTGTCCCCAACATCCTTGTCCCCAAGATCTGGGACATCCCTGTCCCCAATGTCCCCCAGGGTGGTGACATCCCTGTCCTCAAGGTCCCCTAGGGTGATGACATCTCTGTGCCCAAGGTCCCCAAGAGTGGTGACATCTCTGTGCCCAAGATCTGGGACATCCCTGTCCCCAGTGTCCCCCAGGGTGGTGACACCCCTGTCCCCAAGGTCCTTGTCCAGAAGGGTGGCACCATCCCGGTCTCCGATGTCCCTTGGGGTGACAATGTCCTTGTCCCTAATGTCCCTTAGAGCTGTGACATCCTTGTCCCCATCATCCTTGTGCCCAGGGGCTGGGACGTCCCTGTCCCCAAGGTCTGGGACGTCCCTGTCCCCAATGTCCCCAAGGGGTGGAACATCCCTATCCCC
>NW_010136054.1:47749-63013 GCF_000699245.1 Pterocles gutturalis | reverse complement strand
ACGGGCGGGACGGGGCTGTGTGTACCCCCGCCTCCAGCCAGCGGCGGAGCACTGCGTTACTCCTGTTCGGAAACCGTGTGCCGTTACCGGTGGTGTATGTGGTCATCAAGACACCCAGCCCGCCGGGAAAACCCTCACAGCGTTATAGTGAGTGCTCCCCTCTTGCCTTGCAGCGTGACAGCGAGCCCCGGGGCTCGACTGGAGCGTTATGGTTCGTTAATTATTGCCTCCTTCTCCTCAGACTCCAAGGGAGAATAAAATGTGATGTTTAAGATTTTCTTTCTGTTGTCCTCTTTTGGTGGGCTAAGTGTTAATACCAAAGGAATACTTCAGCACCACTCTTTATTATACCTCATCCCTCGGCCGTTTCTACTTTTCTTCATACTCACATGGTTTTTGCTTACTTTTAAGCACACTCTGCCTTTTCTGAGCCTTTTCAAATTGTGTATTCAGGTAAAGATCATGATAATCCAGCGCATGTTCTAACAAAAGAACATTTTATCATACCTGTAATGATACTAAAATGTGTATGTTCTCTAGCACAATAAAATAGATCCACATTTTAACTTAACTTTCATTGCATTTTCACAGAGGATGACTATCTTTTCAAACTGAGGAATACCAAAGGCATATCTTTGTGGTATTTCTTGTGCAGGGGGAGAAGAAAGACCCTCCAAAAGCAGCTGTGCAGTGAGCTAGTTAAGGTTATAAACTGAAAGAGGGCAGATTTAGATTAGATATTAGGAAGAAATTTTTCACTGTGAGGGTGGTGAGGCACTGGAACAGGTTGCCCAGAGAAGCTGTGGATGCCCCATCCCTGGAGGTGTTCAAGGCCAGGCTGGATGAGGCTTTGGTCTAGTGGAGGGTGTCCCTGCCCATGGCAGGGGGGTTGGAACTCGATGATCTTTAAGGTCCTTTCCAACCCAAAACATTCTGTGATTCTATGATTCTATGAAATAAGGGGGGAAATGCAGAGGGAGGGAAGGAGGGATAAGGCTCACAGATGGAGTGTCTTACTTGCTAGAACTGGGTGCCCCCTTTCTAGCACTGAACAGGATCCTGAAGTTGGGCACCTGAACTTTTCTGTGATAAAATGTTGAAGGAGAGTCCTCACTGGTGGCTCCCCTGGCATCCCAGTGACGGAGACTGCCACCTACCCCAGCAGCAGCGCAGCAGGGAGCTGGGGCTGCTCTGAGACAAACAGGGAAGGGGCTGAAATCTGTCTCCTACAGCTCCTGGAGTCCTCCAGCTGGAGGCTTATTAGAGATTTATTATAGGCTAGAGCCAGTTTGTTGTGGCCGAAGGTGTCTGTCACTCCAGCTGGAAGCACTCTGCTTTGTAAAAATAGTTAAATCTGCCTTGAGGTAGGAAGTCGAACTTGAGAGGTCCAGACCCTTTCTGTGTGCCCTCAGCTCTGCCCTTCAGCATGGAGCTCACTGCCCCCCTTTGGCCCGCGGGCTGAATCTGGAGAATCCCTCCTGATGCTTCATGCTGCAGCTCTACAGCAGCTTCATGTACGCTTGCTGGCAAGAAGAACAGGCATCGAGGGCAGGCAGGTGTGGATCTCTGGGGCCGGACAACTCCTGAGCAGTTCTGAGAACGTCAGTAACACCAGCTTGCAGTGGATGACTGAGCTCAGATCCACTGAGGCCAAGACTGCTGTGAGCGGCTGGTTCCAGCATTTGTTATTATATATGTGAGAAGTTATGTGGTATTTTTTGTCCTATGTGTAGGACATAATTTTTTTTCCTACCCACATATGCAGCCTATCATTGTTGGTCCAGTGAATTGCAATCTATTGGTATTTCTCAAAACCTCTCCAAATTCATCTAACTGAAATGAGATAGTATCTTCAGTCAACATTCACGATTTCCTTTTCACTTTGTTTTTAGCCAGGGCCAATTTAAACAGCAACTTTTAAGACATGATGACTGTGAGAAGTGATAATTGCTTTTGAGGATGGCAATGAAAAGGCAAATAATGCAGTACAGAATGGGATAATTACACTGGAGTCTAAATTAGTGGTAATGCTAGGGAGATCCTTCAGAAGTTCTCTGGGCTTCATAAAATCTAAATTCCATTCTTTCTGTCTTTTTCAAAATTCAACAAATGTCCATAACAAAATATTGGAAGATGCAAAACTGGTAAGCTGAGGATGTCTGAGACTGCGACCATGCAATGGCCATATTTAAGTGTTTGTAGTGACATAACAACATACAAAAAGCCACCAAAAAATTCAAGCAACTTGATCAAATACTCTTTTAGAATAATTTAGGTTCTTCTGAACATTTCAGTGTCAATTCCAATCTGAGGAGCAAGGGTCTTAGGGGAAATATATCCTTATTAAAAAGAACATTATCTCCAGATTTAAAAAACAAATAGCTGTGCAAGTGCTACATTCATCTTGTCTGTATAAGCTGAATAGCAAAGCAGTTTAATTCCATTTTCTTGAAAGTTTAATTTATATGTTCAGCAAGAATTTTTGAAAGACAAGGTTATTTCATAAAATAATCTATTTCTCAATTTTGTAGAAATATGTTTAGTTATTCCACAGAGGGCATATTCCATTTAGACAAAACCAGAACACAGTTTGAGATAAGAGAAAAAGGCTAATCTTTAGAAAATACATTGTTGCCTAAATTCATCCTTGAAGTAAGCTGTCACAGCTCAAACATCATAAATAAAAACGTTTGCCATTGTGTTTGACTCGTTCTTTCATTCTTAGTGGCCGCAAGTGAGGAAATTTCGCATTAGAACTGTACACACTTACTCTCCAGTGCCGAATTGTTGTAATTCACTTTTCAGCTCTTCTGTTCCTGAAAGCATACAGGAAAAATCCAATGACAAGCAATTCTTATTTATTACTCTCCTCGGCCATGACTAAGCTGTGAAGTAGATGAGTCCCGCTGAGTCCCAGCTCACCAGTACTAGGGACAGTGACACAGCTCACCCGACTCCTGAAGACCGAGGCTCCTTCCAGGGGAAACCAGAGGAGATTGATGCACATCCAGAGACCGCCCCAGCCTGGAGCAGGACAAGGCCAAGGTGTTTACTTTGAGCCAGGATCTGGGAAATGCTCCCATCTCCCACAGTTCAGATGCCATTGGTGAGTAATGGTCTCCCACACAAACAGTTCCACTGACTGCAGAGAGATTTAAATTGTTAGGTGTTGTGTAGTGTGAGGCAGTGGCATTTAACTATTCCAGCCTGGAATCGATCAGCTTATTGAAGCATCTCTCAAAATATGGGACAACACCTAGTGTTCAGGCAGGAAGATGCTGCAAGGTGGCTTCCTCTATCATTTCAGTTCTTAGCAAGGATTAGGGGTGCATGGGATTCTCTGAGAAACATGAGATAGACGGTTTCTTCAGGAAACTATAACCTGGTTTAGCAAATCCATGATATCAGAATGAGCTCTAATTATTTTCTGCCTTTGCCTTCAAACACAGAAAGCCACGGTCCATATAACTGGAAGTGATTTATGTCTAGAATGTCTCTGGTGCAGATGATGCCGTTGGCAGGCAATTATCTACACATAAGTGAACTCTGAAAAATTACTAAAGGGCCTGATTGTATGACCATGCAACTCTGCTGTTTGCAGGTAGTCCTGTATTCAGTGAAGACAAGGAGACATTCCATGTAAGTAAAATGGGTCAGACTTAGAGGTCCTGGCACCAAGTCCTGCAATGGAGACCAGAAAATGATGCTGAGCCATTCAGGGTAAGATTCAGACTTGTGTGTAAGCAAACAAAACAAGGCACAGAAAACCCTCTGGGGCAGGCAGAATGGCTCTAGAGAAGATGCAGTAAAGATGGCTCCAAGTTTCTTGTTCACGTAGCAAAAAATTTCACACTGGAGGCTTTCTGTGGAAGTCTGAAGAAAGCAAAAAGCAACTTCTTGTGGTTATCTTTCTTGTTTTGGAATTCATGTGTATTCAGACATCCTTTTACAATGCTTGGTGTCCTCTGGAGATTCACAGATTGTTCACAGTTTTCAACAGGGCAGTAAATACAGCCTCTGTATTGTCCCAGAAACCCTCTGGTGCCATTTTCACAAGTACTCTGTGGCCTAGGGCCTAGGGTCTGATTGGCATTTCTGCACTCCAGCCTTCTCTTGTAGAAGAACATTTGCTTAGCAGCGGGATGGGGTCAGGACAGAGGTCTCGATACCACAGCACTTCCTCTCAAAGTGGCCAGAAGCAGAGGTTTTTGGGGAAGAGTGAGAGGAATAGGGCACGTATATATGATATGCCTCCCAAGTACTCCTTTAGCTTCTACCAAGCAGTGTCTCAGGATCCTGATATAGTTTCAGTCTATTCAGAGAATTGTGCAAAAGTGCCATGTTCCAGATTGAACTTGAACCCACAGAACCTGCCTTCAGTCAGTGACTGTCCAATTAGTTCCTTAATCTTTGGAACATCATTGTGTTCATTGATTGTTTATATTTTAAAACCCTACAACTACCTAATCTTCCTGTGGGGAAAAACAAAACAAAAACAAAACAAAAAGAAAAAAAAAACTAAAACTGTAACCAAACCCACCATGTTTTTCATGTCACTTGAATGTTTGGTATCTGAGGGGAAGAAGTGTTCAGAACCCAACTTTGCAATTGCAAATATTATCATAAATAATAATGTGTGATAAAATAAGCCTATGCCACCTGTAGACTGCAAGAATAGTTGGGGAGAGAACTGAAGTTAAAGGTACCAATACACACCTGTCAACAACAAGGTAACATGTGTACATATGGGGTCAAAAAAAAGGGCAAATCACCAAGTGGACTATCTCCTCATGGGTCCTCACCAGCCCACCCATCATCCTCAAACATCTGGTTAAGGAAGATTAATTTGGTGCATTATGCTACATCACTGAGTTATATCTCATTTGTTATTCTGGTGAGACTAGAAATAGCAAACTCTTGGTAAATTGATTCCTAGGAAGAAGCCTTGTCCGGATGTGTTACCCAGCACACATCCATCAGCCACGAGTGTCAATGACAGGCCCTATCATCATCAACCACAGGAAGCGAGTCGAGGACAGTGAGCACTCATCTGTAGGGCTGCAGGCAGTCTCCCTCTGTGATTAGCAGTAAGACCCTACCATACCTCTCCTTTCATGGTCACTTTGTCTTACCACAGGAGTAATGTGCAGTCATATCAAATGGTTAGAAGAAAAGTCCCCTAGGTGTGCACATGCTGACTAAGTGCAGTTGTTGTGTTTGCTAGTCCTGACAGCAGATTGGGATCACCTCTCCTTGACTGGATATTTGGCCACCAGGAGCCTAGCACTGCATTTATTGAACATCTCTATGGCCATATGAAGAGGCAGAAGAGGCTGCAGCTGAGAGGGTCTGCTTGCACGTACAGAAAGATCTGCTCCCCTCCACCAGTCGCCAGGTGTTTAGAGCTGTTTTGGAGTTGCTCAAGTGGATGAATCACTGGGGACACCCAGTACAAGATATGTGCACTTCACTGCACTGCATTCCCATTGGACTTGGCAAAGCTACATGCTCTTCATCAAGAAAATGGGAGGTCTTGTTGGCTCCAACCTTTTTGTGGGAATAACCTGCATGCAAGAAAAGAAATAGCCATGGAACTTCATAAAGTTTTGCCTCTCAATAGGCTCTGTAGTTTTTAACTGTTTTCGATCCCCAAAGGGCCAGATTCTTCGTATTCAGATACCATTCTCCTGCTTTTAAAAACAAAGAAATTATGAACAAGGAGGTGCATGGCAGCACAAAGCCACATGGGAAGCCTACACAAAAATGGAGATCCAAATCCTCACCTCGGCTCAGGACAGCACTGTAACTAACAGATGGGCATGCCCTTCCCTTGCTCCTCTTTACCAGCTTCCAGTAACCCACTCAGTACCATGGCTTCACCGTGGCCACTGAGAATTTGCAAATTTATAATTCCACAGCATCAAACAAAAAGCTGCAAAAAGGAATAGGTGTGTGAGATTTTTTCTTGGCAATATTTAGAAATAAAGTGGATGAAGAGAAGACACACAAGAACCCCAGACAGCTCCCCAGTCCCAGACCAGACCCTCACCTCAAAGTGCAGCATGAACTCTCCTCTCTGTCCCAAACAGAACATGGGGCTGATGCTCCATAGCAAGATAACACCTAATTGTGAAACATCTCGATTCAATGTCTTCACTCAGGATGTACCTTTCTGGGCAACAGTGAGGATGCATCATGTGCACACATGTGATCGAATGCGTGCATGCATGCTTTCCAATTAATACTTCCAGCTCTTGTGGTGAACTTTTGGTCTCTCTAAAAGGATAACCAGTAGAAGAATGACATTTTGCAATCAAATGTTGAATGCATTTTTTATTTAAACATTAAGATTAAATTACAAAAGCTACTGGAACAAGGAAAGGATGCCAAAGAGGAAAGAGCTGAAAACTCAGATTGCGTTTTCTCATTCATTGTGAAAGCAAAACACATTGGCAGCAGCAAGGCGTTTTATAGAAAAGTTTCAGATGGACAGTACAAAGACCTTTCTGTCAATATTGTCACTGAAACACCTTGCTGTCATGAAACATCTTTTTTTTCTGTTCACACTTCTTAGTGTTGGCTGTTTGTTTTTCACTGTGGGAAACAAGAAGTAATTACTGCAGAATTACTGTAATTCTTTACTGTTAATCTCTGCTAATATAATGCTATCTTCTTCTTGGAAAAAATGTCCCAACATCATTTACTTTACCCTAATAAAAATGTCTACTGCTGTTGTTAAAAGTTTTATTTGCACATGTTCCTAATCTATGTTAATTTCATGCAATATAACTCTATTTTTTTGGAATAAATACTGAGAATCATTCAAGAAAATTCCTTGGAATGCAAATTCCAAACAAACTTAGTATTTTCTTTTAAGGGCAAGATTCCAGCACCTTTATTTACACAAGTAGCATCCTGGTCCCTATGTTACTTCAATGCAAGCTAGAGGCTCAAGCAGCAAAAATCAGCATAGCCCCATTAGGATTTACTGCATTGTATTAACTTCCAATGAAAATTGGGCTGAGCAGTTTTATCTGTGGAGTAATGCAGTACTTATAACCAGTAAAGGTGCTCAGGCATAGCCGTACACTTAATAATTTGGCACATTTACAACTGGCGTTACTCAGTAACTTATCAGATGACAATAGTGGAGCTCTTCTGTAAAATATAGGTTAAGCCTATATTTGTATGACTGTACATCTGAAGTATAAAAACCACGATATGTAGTACACTTGAACAGTTAAAAAATATAACTTATTTTATTTGTAAACTATCAATGCAAGATACTCAGCAGCAAAGAAGCCATGTTCAATGTCTTCTGATCTTTTATAAAGATCTGTTGCTGTAAGTAATATAATCGTCTCCAAAACATCTGAGGTTACATGTAGAAACAATCAAGGCAATATCATTTGTACATATTATTAAACATGCAAAAAACTTCCTGAAGAATATTGCCCAAATGTAGAAAGTTGTCTGGATCTCAAATTTTCCTTGGTAGCATCTGCTTTGTAAGTATGGCTCACATGTGGACTGAGAGTCCTTCAGTTTATTTTGGAGAATTGGCACCTTTAATAACAGGCTCCCTATTCAAATATGTGGCCCAGTAAACTAAGTTAAAAGTTCCAAACAGCACTGGAAAAATTATCCGGGACATTTTGTCAATCTTACTGATGCTGTTGTAAGTCTTTTTGCTTTCAGGGGGCTTTTCTTCCGCAGACTTCACTGGAGCAGGTGCAGCGTTTGAGATGACAGATGGGCCTGAGTCCTTTGGCATGTTTGGTGCGGGGGTCATCTTCCCAGTGCTGTAAGTATTAGTTGATTTATTTCTCAGCAATTCGCGCTCTTTTTTCTGCAGCATAAAGAACAAACTGTTAGACCGCAGGAACAGGAAGTGGAAACATGTTCTCAAGGTACTAACCCAAAAATCTAAGTAACATAATCAATTATGCTAACAAATGCCTGTTTGCTATTCTGACTTTGACTCCCAAACAGCTGTTTCTGCCTCAGTTTTATAGCCCTTACTCAGGTTAAACTTTTTGTGACACCAGAGAAACCTAAGAGCAGCTGGCCAGACCTGGATCCCACCTGGCATGTGCGTTAGCAGCTTCTTTTGTCAGGGCAATGTGGTCCTGCACCTGCAGAGGTTGCTGCCCCATGGGCAGCTGCCCAGACACGAACCTCACTCTCCTGGCTGCAGCAAGGAGTGTGGTGAAGGGCTCGTTGCCCCTGTTAACTTCTTCTCTTTGAATTGCTCTTTCAGGATGCCTCTGGGTATGAGATCGTTTCAGCATGAAACTCCGAAGTTTGTGTTTTCAGAGAACCTCTCTTTTGTCTTTTTTTTTTTTTTTTTTTTTTTTAAATTTGGGATGCTGTGGTGGGACCCTGACTCATGGAGCTTGATGTGAGCTTTGTCATTTGTTTGGAAGAGACCATAAGGAGTGCTGTGCAGAGATATGTTCTACAGTATATGTCTGTGATTATCAGAAGTTTGGTCACTGAAATCCCGTGCCACATGTACTCAATGCCCTATATCCTTCTTAAAACAGTCCACTCCATACAGATGGTGGAGACTGAGAGTCTCTCCCTGTGAAGAGAAGGCAGCATATTTCCTCACCAACATTCCTCTATAGGAAGGTAAAAGTATGTCATGAGGTAATTAAATCCCTTTTTCACAAAGAAGCTGAAAATTGTCCATTCAGTTATTTGAACTACACTGAGTGCCTGCTTTTTATTCTATGTATTTAATAAATGTAAGGTAAGTACCTTGATTTTAGCAGCTTCAAGGGCTTTTTTGCCATCCCATGCCCAACTCCTCTTGGTGAAATAGTTGACTGTTGCAAATTCAATCAATGCAGAAAACACAAAGGCATAGCAGACAGCTATAAACCAGTCCATTGCAGTAGCGTAGGCCACTTTTGGCAAAGAGTTACGGGCACTGATACTTAAGGTGGTCATGGTGAGGACTGTTGTTACTCCTATAAAAGGAGGAAAGAAAAACCCCAGTGAGTTACAGGCGGGCCTCAACTCAGCATGATACCTAAGAAGGCCACATGAACTCAGTCAGTGTTTGCATATTATGGTCTGAAAGAGTAAGATACTTTGTTCACCAAAAAAAAAAAAACAAGCCTCCTCCCTCAGATCTTTACTTCTGTGGTGTTCTGGTTATCTCCAGTTACAGTATATCTAAATAAGTATTTTTAAGGATAACGCAAACCCAGATGTTACATAAACCAAAGGCTTACTGGTATTTTATCCCTGTACATTGATGCGTGGTAGGTATAGAACATCCCTCATTAAGTGGTACATTATAAAATCAGTGAGCAATCCGTTTAGCAGTAACTGCCATAATAAAGTGGGATTACTGATTTTAGTTTTTCACATGGAGATTTTATATGTGAAACTGTTGGCTGTTATTGATTTCCTTGACAGTAGCTCCTCCTTTCCAATAGGCCAGTAAATTACAGAGCTGCTGCTGCTGCTGCTTTGGTCTGTGGAAGGATGCCCCCAACACGACTAAACTAAACTCTCAGGTACAGCTTCATAAACCTAGAATGGGTACCACCGGTCAGCAAAGAGATGCTGGTACATGTATTCTCCCCATATAGCTTGCTGAACTGATTTTTGATCAAAGCTACCAACTGACGTCAGTAGGTTTGCGCAGAAGAATGACTCTTTTAAGAACAGCTGAACGAAGTTTTACATAATAAACTGTTCCCGCTCCCCTTATTTTTCATCTAGTGAAAATCTTGTGTTTCATCAACCTTCACTTAAGACTGGGTTTATTTTCTGCAATCTTCTAGTGATAAATCAAGAAATTTAAGAGACCCTGAAGAATTTTTCCATAAATATACATTTTCTAAATGCAAAATCATATTAATGTGTTTGATGGTAATAGAGATAATGGTCACCAATCAACTTCTACATGGTTTTCCCAGATAAACATCTTAAAACACAGATAAACAAAACATGTTGAAGTGAAATGTTTCAAATGCTTAGCTAGAGTATAAACTAAATATGAAAATACATATGGCTTTTTGTTCTAAACCATCCAGTATTTTACCCAAGTGGAAAAAAAAAAAAAACAAAACACAAATCACACCAATATGATTCTTCTGTCTTCAGTCCTTAACCTTCATATAATTGACTCTTGAGCAATTTTTGCCATAACTTTACCAAAAAAACCCAGGCAGTGTTTTTATATGGATTTTTGCGTTTAAACTGGAAGAGAACAAGGGAGTGTCTAGAACACCTCAAGCAGAAATAAGCATTAGTGCACTATGGTTTTGTTACAGCAAATCACTTCCACAAGCCAGACCAATCCTTCCCGTGTGCTGGGAGAAAGTGGGGTACTCACCAAAGACAGTCCTAGCAGGGACAGATTCTCTGTTTAGCCAAAATGACACCTGTGATAAGATCACAGTCATAATGCAAGGAAGGTATGTCTGGATGACAAAATAACCAATTTTCCTTTTCAGATGAAAATGGGCTGTCATAATAGTATATTCACCTAAAAGGAGAAAAAATGTGCATTTGGGTAAAATAAGGGAGTTTTATGGAATTAGGGACTTAAGCAGGCCAGCTCCACACCCCCCTCTCCCCTGCCCTGATTTGAGGATACCATTCAGTCATTCTTAATTGCATGAAAAATGTCTGGATTTCTGTGCTGTGGAAAACCAGGACGGGTGCTGCTAGATCCTGTTAATCACATTCAGTCCCCAAAAGCAGAAGACAATGACTAGCTGCTCTTGCTGCATTGGAAAGCTGAAGGTTTTTATGCACCTGGGATGTCTTGATGTTCACAGGCTTAAAAAATCCAGACTGATGGCACTGCCCAAGTCCTGCCTGTTTTTGACTCAGTTCTACAAACTGTCTTATCAGAGCAACGATTAAGGCCATCTACTCTTAGAAACCTGATTTAGCAGCAGGATTTAAACTCATTAGGGCAACTGTTACTGCCAAGCCATCAGTTTTCAAGAATAAAAATGGGTCCGGACACTCCTGCACCGCACTTTAGGGACTGTCTGTCTCAGTGTTGGTGCTGCAAAAATTGCACATGGATCCTGGGAGGTCTTGTTGATTTCAGCACCCAAACCCATCAGATTGCTCCTCCAGAAAAAAATCCCCCTAGTGCATGCAGTTTTCCTAGAATTTGGTACACCTTAGTCCCTGAAAAGATAATCTGTTTCTGGATAGACATTGTGCAAGGTCTTTCTCACTTGTGCAATTAATATTGTACTCTCTACATGGAGAATTCACTGAAAGCTGCCACAGCAGTGCTAAATTCCATGTCTTTTTTATGTGCCAAATTCACAGCATTGCCTTAATCTGGCTTTTGTCAGGTCCTCTGAATTTCAATAAAAGCCTAAAAAAAATGCATTTCAAAATCGACAGACCAGCTGTCACCTTCCCTAATGTTTCAGAAAAAATCGAAACTTAACTGGTTCTTTCACACTGTTCCTGTAAAACCATACAGTTGTTACTGAAGGCTATTCACTGATGGTAACTGCTCCCCAAAGCCAAAATCTTGATAGCTAAAAGGATGCTACTATTTGCCTAGGAAAAATAAGAGTAAAAACAAAATGTAAGAATAAAAACCAACCAACTCCTTCAAGCCCTTCCAGATCTCCACTCATATTGATATCAAATTAATTTAAAAGCATGCATCATTCAGCTGGGTACTGAGGAATCAGAGTAATGCCTATTCTGAAATACAGAATGTCCTCCAAGAAGAAAACAAATACAGCTATAATCTCTGTTGCAAGACTTGACTGTTAGTCTCTATAGACCAACCAGAAAAGGAAAATACATAACAGACTGATTCTGCCTTGAGTGAATAGCCCCAGTTGAGCTGCAGCCAGCATTGCTAAGCAATTAGATTTGGCAGATTATTTCTAAGTGACAATATAGCTAATTAACGGAGAACAGGTCTACAGTGAAAGGGCTTTTGAAGGTATAGCTGCATGTTTATGTTATGCTGGAGGAGCTCTGTTATTCTGGATGAAGTTTACAGACCTTGTTTGTGCTGAGGATTTTAGACATAAAGACTGGAATAGCACAGAAATACCTTACCTGACAGCCTGCCTCAATCTTTATGACTTTCTTTCAGAGTCTGATTTTCTGGTGAAATGGTTCCCTGAAGAGGGACGTGTAGATGGACAAGGAATGCTGTGAAACTGGGGAGAAAATCCCTCTGAAGCAACGTCTAATTCCCTTCCATTTAGTGTAATTTTGAACCAGGGATGCTGAACATTGGTGTGGTCTCAGAAGGAACCCCACTTGCTCTTTATTTAGGAGCATTCAGTTTGTGGATTACCCATAAAATACACCAGGAGCAGCAGGGTCTATGTGCCTGTAATCTGTTTCTGAGTTGCTGCTGCACTGGGATGTGTTTGAGTCACAGTTTCCCTGCTCACTAAGGAGTGAAAATGTGCATTATTGATTTTGACAGCATGCTTTCAGAGTCAGAATAAAAAAAATCTACACAGCTTCAGCAGAGCAACAGGATCCTTTTTTACTTCCTTTTGTAAATGCTGAAAACAAATGCCTACATGTTGATGACCCTCCACAGATGATTTTTATGTTATCATTTTTCTTTAACCTGTCAAAGCTCTTGTCTCCACTGAAATAATTATATCACCTTGATTTTGTACTTGCTCTTTTCTAAATGATATTTTCTCTGATTTCCCATGCTGTCCCTTTCAAAAATGCCTACAGTAGGAATGCTTCCTCCTGCAGACTTAGGGCTTAAGAAAACCCCACAGCTTGGTTTTTAATGCCCTGGGACCACTGCTTAAAGTAAAGCTAAAAGCTGCCTGAGCTGGCCTTTTGTTTATATAGAACAAAATCCTGGCTCTGTTGGAGTAGCAAAGCTCCCCTTTATTTCTGTAAGGCCAGTGTTTATCCTTAGACCATAAGCTTTCTTGAGCAAGAGCTAATTTTTGTTACAGGTTTATGTAGCACTTAAAAGAGAATCCTGTTCCTGATGGGGTCCACTCATCACTGCACAAAACAATTTTAATAACAAATTTAGCACTAATGAAAAGCTCTAGAGTGGTAATGGTGGCATTTCTTCATGGGGCTATGCTACTGTGCTGATACTGGTCTTAAGGGGTTTTTTATGCTTTAAAAGCTGCTACAGTATTTTTTTCTTTTTTTATATCTAGATGACAGAGTTCTGGAGGTAATGCTTACAAATTTTCCAGGATCTTACATGCATTCTTCAATCACCGTTATGCTGGGATTCAACGAGTATTTCAATGAGGATGGACCAGCTTCCAGGCTTGTTTTTTTTACTAGATATACCTGGTCCCAGGTGTATTAACAACTGCTCTGGCAAGATCCTGATATTAGGTCTGTGACACCACAGTCCCTGACCACACTGACACCCAGAATGTTTTGACCCCCAAGAAATGCCTGTGTCCTTTTTATAGTGATGCAGGGGAAAGATTAATCTTAAGGTTTCAAGGAGAAAATCAGAATTATGTGGTGCAAAATGAAGGGCTGAATGCTTCTTTTATTATTTAGACTTTGGATATTTCAGAGCTCAGGCTCCAGCTGGCAGAAGATAAAAGTGTGGGTTTTTGTTTTGTTTTGTGGCACTGCAGATCCTATGTTAGCAATGAGAGGTTCTGGGTATGGGGAACAGAGCTGGGCAACCATTTGCAGAAAGCAGCGAGATCCACTTGGACCCAAATCCCATATCTGACTGTTTTCAGCACTTGCACCACCAGGACATAACAGATGTTTGGCCCACTGGAAACAGTGTGAGTAGTCAAATATCTTCTCTTTTTGGGGAACGACATTTGGGGATGTTAGTACAAAAAAAAAAAACAAAACCCAAACAACTCAACACCCAAGTGGCACATGCCAGAGCTAATTTCTGTGACATGGCTAAAACATTCCAAATTTCAAGTCTGGTTGGTGAATTAGGAGTGCCAGGATATCTTTTCTGAGAAGACAGCTAAACTTAGCGGCTTGCCTACAAAATCAGCAGAATCCCAAGGGATTGGCGCAGGTCCAGGATTTCCATTTAAAAAAGAAAAGCCTGCTAGAAAGGAGAGCATAAATGTCCTGACCTACACAAACATTTTGCCTATGCAGCTGCAAGGGCTGTGTAGTTCGACTTGTGTGTCAAAAAACTCACAAAATATCCAAGCACTTGGATTTCTGCAATAGCTATTTGTTTTTTCCTTTTCATGTTAAACAATTCAATATCAGGAAGAAATGCCTTAGACGGCCTTTTATAAGTAACCCTGATTACTGGCCTCCTACGAGCTTGATGAAGTCCAGAAAATCCATCGCTGACTGATGCTTTCCCTGTGCAAAATCGGATTTTTGTATTTTGCTAATCCCTGGTTACAATCTGTGTCCTGCTCTTTGTGATCCACCCTGCAATCAGAATCCAGCCAGCCCAGATGTAACCCGGGACATTAATATAAACTCTTAACGTTGGAAAACAAGTGTTTATTAGCCTAAATCTTAGGATACAGGAAGGAGGTGGTTACTGGGCAGAAAGTTTAGGATTTGTCTGAAGAGTCCCCTGTTTCCTTGGGCTGAGGAGTACAAGGAGCTTTCACAGGCAAAGCTGCAAACTGGAAGTAGCCCGGAGCTGACACACTGGAGCACTCACTGCCTGGGCTGGATGGTTTTCTTGCCCTGAGGAGCAGGACGAGCTTGTAGGAGATGTCCCAGTACATCCTCTGGATCTTCTTCTTGGCAACGATGAAGGCAAGAGGGGAGCTGCCATTCATTCCAGAAAACAATGCAGCTATGATGGTAAACTGGTAAGGAAAAAATCATCTTTGCTCTTTAATGGGAGATAGCGTACTCGTCCTTTTTCTGCAGTGGTGGCTGTCTATGTGCTTCTTCAGACTTTAGGTATCTTTCCTTTAGCAACTTTGTGTCTCCTGAAATGGGCAAGGGAGGGGGTGAAGCTCTATAGGACAGAGAGGGTGGTTGAGTTTAGTGGCTCCCCTGTGCTGCCTGATGCAAGCTTTCCCTCACTTTGTCTCCTGTTTGGAGAGCAAGCGTTAAGCTCAGCTGCCCCCTCTTTATTTGCCATGTTTGGAGAGTTTGAGCAGAAAGCTTTATGTGCCTTCATGTATTAGTACAACTAACTTTGCATGCAAGCGTACGTGTACCTGTTTTCCCATCTCCTAAATTTCCTGAGGATAGTTAACAGGTTTCTAACTCGATCTATACCTTGACCTCTACAATCCTGCCTTCGCCTCAGAGCCCGTCATTTTTCACCAGGGACACAGTGCA
>NW_010136054.1:42909-47718 GCF_000699245.1 Pterocles gutturalis | reverse complement strand
TCCCCTCCCCAAGCCCCTCGCAACCAGCGGCAGTGGAAATCCCCCTTCCCTTCACAGCAGCTTATTTTGTTTCCAGGCTGAGAAGTCCCCACGCTGGATGCCACTAATGCTCTCCAGACAAGTGCATTGTGTAACCTGGTTAAGCCCCCATCCTGCTGAGGCCATGTGACCCCTGTCCCAGCCTCGACCCCCCCTGGGAGTCCCCCCTCCAATGTGCGCCAAGGGCTGCCCTTGCGTGGGAGCCTTAAGAAGCAGGGGGGCACGGCTCACGTGGGTGCCCAGCCTGGGATTAAACCTTATTTGCCTCCCTAATGCTGCCACATCTGGCGCCTCCACTTGCAACCCGGGAGGATATGGGAATCCTTGGGGTTTGCACCTCCTCTCCAGCCACGTGGTCCCCCGGGACATGCTGCAGAGCCACGCCACAGCCCTCACCAGCCCTCCGCTCCCTCCCCCTCTGTGGTTTCATCAAGCAAATAATTTTAAAGCGATGATTGAAATGGATCAAATGCGTGGGTGGTGTTTGCCTCCTGGGGTGGTTCCTCCCCCAGGGCAATAAGCCAGCAGCAGCGCTGGCAGCCTCAGCAAAGGCAATTGCCAAGAAGCTGCGGGCAGCTTCTCCAGCACTCCCATTAAATAGCAGGGGCTTGCATGCATCTTCAGCAACAGCCTTGTGAAGTACCAAAGAGCCAGCTTCTGTTTTCAGTTCCTACAGTTTGTACCATCAGGTGGTACTGGTTAAGTTGTGAACCATCATCCTCAGTCACCACCACAGACGTGGTGCTGTTAGTCCACACAGAAACAGCTTCTCAGTGTTTCAGTGCCTCTGCTGTGTAGCCAGGAACCTGCACAGGATCTCCCCTCACACCCCACATCTCACAGATGCTTCCCTATTCTCCTTGCAAAATAACTAGAGCATGTGGATGTCCCCTCCTGCTCCAGGTATCAGCAACCATGGGATGGAAATATTCTCCCTACCTGTACTGGTGCTGATGTTTTCAGTTCCTACAGTTTGTCCCATCAGGTGGTACTGGTTAAGTCGTGAACCATCTTCGGCCACCACCACAGACGTTGTGGTGCTATTAGTCCACACATAGATCACTTCAGAATTGGGATAAGCATCTGTTTACAAGGGGGAAAAAAGACAGTAATGATTAAAAAACACTGTGTAATATGTTAGTGGATCCTTAAATGGTGCAGAGAGGGAAGAATGGAGGAGTTAAGAGTGAACGGAGAAAAACAAATAAAAATTATATAATAATATTCCCATATGCCCAGCTCAAAAAATATTAGGTTGAAGGCTTCTAATATAACAGATGTGTGGGATGGTTTGTCAAAGGCTGGAACGGTGGAGGTATAAATATAATCCAACACAACCATTCGATTTGGGAAAGAGCAGCTCAGACCCATACTTACATATCTGGCAGCTCCTAAATCCCAGCAAGCTACAAAAGGCATTTTGCTGATTTCCCCCCTCAAAAGGACTCAGACACCTTAAGTGCCTGAACAACAGGGACTTTGTGTGTCTCGTCCCATCTCCAGGGTAAAATACTAAGTGACACCATGTGCGAGTGCAGGGTCTGGTGTGTGTGTGCTGACTTTGAGATATGTATGTGGGGATGAGGGGGTAGGTCTTGTGTGCAGGGGATGGCTGTAGATAAAGGAATCTGGGATGCGAGTTCCTGTGATGCTGAGGAGCAGAGACAGGATTCAGAGATGAAACTGCATGAAGGAAAGGAGCAGCGGGGGGCTTGTATGTACCAGAGCAAATGGGTGTCAGAAACACCTGCACAACTGGAGATGCAAATGTGATAAGATTTCTCTCATGTTCATTGGAAGCCCTGGGAAATAAAGGTGGCAGTACTGTCAACTCATTCCTTCCTCTATAATGTTGCTGTTATTTTTAATGCCCTAACACCTGGAGTAATTATGCTATTATGAGGCAACCTAAGTTTTCTTTTAGAGAGACAGTCAATGCTGGTTTTATTTTTTAAGCTTTTTCTTTAGACAGTGTAAAAAAATCCAGGAGTCGACTATCCACTTAAATATATTTTATTTAATTTAAGTAGGTCTCGGACTTTTTAGAACACCTCAATCATTGAAAGATGTACTAAAATCTCTGGAAAGCAGAGGCAAGGTTTATTCTCCAAACAGAATGTGAAAAGCAGGTAGAGTTGGAAGGGGTCTTAAGTCAAATAACAATATCTCACCTTCTGCACTCTAACTTGTAAGTTTGGGGCACAGAATGTTTCCTTCTGGAAAAGCTCATATCCTAGATCAAGGCAGTCTGTGCAGAAGGCAACACATGGTGGCTTTCCAGATAAGGACTTGAGAGTCAAGGGCAAGAGGTTAGCTTGAAGGAAAGTGTGTGTACTGCCTCCATGAGACTGTGAGTTTTGTTTGCTAGAGCTAGTAAGCTATCTTGGAAAGCTACAGCTCCACGGAGGGCTTAAAAAATTTCACAGACAGTTGGCCAGCATGAGCTTCTGAGGCACTGCAATGGCAGGAAATACTCTGGGGTTGTCCCTGGATCCATACAACCAGGAACATCAAGCAGAAAATGGGAAGTGATCCCAGTTCAGGCTAAGAGCAAATGTGCCTAGCACAATGAGCTGTAGATCACTTGAATGCGGCAGCAAGTAGCAGGGAAGAGATCAGCACATTGTTTTCACTGTTCTGAATCTTCCCCTGTGGCATCTGTGGGAAGTGCTGGCAGGGGCAGGGCACTAGGCTAGATACACCTTGGGTCTGCCCGTTTACGGCTATTCATACATTGTTGTCCACACCTCAGAAAAGATACAGAAATAATGAGGACAGAGATGGGGAGAGAGTTCAAAAGAGGGTCACTATTATCTCCAGGGACTGGAAAACAAGTCATGATTTGAAGCTTAAGGAGCTCAACTGAGCTCACTGACAAGAAGCTGAGACATGACTCAAGTGCTGAGTATAGATACTTGCATACAGAAATCTAAAACCAGGGTGAATTTCTTGTACTATGGACAAAAGGAAAAGCAAAACTCACTGCCTGAAAGATGGTTTCAGGCAGATTCAGATGAAGAACAGGACACAATTTTCTAACTGGGGGGTTAGAAAATAGCTCATAAACTTCTGAGAAAAAAAAAATCATGGAACACTGTCGCTAGAAAGATAATGATGGGATGTGACCTTTTTTGTCACATATCTGACAGTTGTTGCTGCTGTATTCAGGGCTGCAGCTCATCCAGGGTTTGGAAGTTGAGGATCTACAAATTCTCCATCCCTTGTTAGCCATGCAGGACTGCCCACATGCCTTCCATGTGCTTCTGTTTGTAGCTGTGCTGTAAAATTAGTGCAATTACATCTCACGATCTAGCTAAGGAGGAATGTCTTACCTATTTCAAAATATTTGCATCACAAAAAGTGAAGGAATTTCACTTTCCCTTTAGGACTGAGATACTTTCTCCTTTCAGAGGTGATTACAAGTTCACAACATGATGTAAAGAATTACAAAACCAGATCTGGAGAAGGCAAGTAGGAGGAGATGGGTCCATTTAAAAAGGTGGTGCAGAAAGCCCTCCTTTTTAAGTGCTTATTTGGTATATGTTGCTCATGTGCTGATATCCTCAGTGAATTCTGGATTTCTGTAGGCAGATTTGGGACTGTCAGAGAATGTATTTTTTACCTATGTAACTTCCTATGCAAAAAAAAAAAAAAAAAAAAGCATTGGACTTCTATCTGAGATGACCCGGATGTATCCCACCTCAGCAGTTGCCTGTTACTGCAGGGATCCCAGGCACTGGGATAATTGGGGGTTTTTTCTGTTTTCTGCCAAGAACACACAATGATTCAGCCCAACTAGATGCTTCCTGGTGAGAGCACTGCAACCAAATTCCACTGAAATTGTGACCACATGGGACATAGGTCTGCAGGTATTCACATGCTTTAGTCCTCTGTTCTGCCTAGCTTTGGGGGTCCTAAAATAAATCAGTGCTTCTGCTTTGAATGGCAGCCTTTACTGGGTACTTAAACACATGCACCGGTACAGGGTTGGAGGCTCCTACTCTGAAGAAGCCCAGCAGCTCCTCCCGTAAAAAAAAATAAATCTGTAATTCAGACAGAGGCCAGAAGGTGCCAAAACTCCACCCAGATCTCACAGGTGTGCCCAAGAAATATGTTGTGAGGCTGCTTTCTTTTGAAACCATGGCAGGGAAGGGAGGCTGCCTGTCCTAAGCCAGCTGGTAAGAAGCAAGAGCACTCAGGCAGGCAAGAGCAGAGCTTGAGGCCAGCCCATACCTGGGAGCAGAACTCCAGCCTGCAGGTACTCTCTCATGGGAAAATATCTATTGCCAGGCTACAAAATAGAGAGCTGTGCCACTGCTTGGCCAGGAGTAGAGTATGTATGGGAGAAGGGAGAATAGCCCAGCTAGAAGAGGTTCTTGTGCAGAAGCAGGATGGTTACAGCCAGGGCTTTAAGACACAGTAGGGTGACAGACGTGTCCCTGCAGAGCCCACCCCAAACCGATGCAGTCTGCAGTGATTTCTCCCCCTTCAAAGAAGTCTGTCACATTAGGAATAATATGAATTTACCACAGTCTAGAGATAATCTATTGTGCAGGATTGCATATATGATATGATTCTCATCTGTCTTCCATGCAAACATAAGAAAGCATGGTTTATATTTTAAAAAGCTGTAATATTTTGTAAGATTTTTGGCTTAGTGCCTCCTTTCTGCACTATGGGCCAGGCTCTGAGAATCTAAGCCTCCTTGGGGGAAAGAAGAATGGAGAAAATGTCAAAACATTAACATGAATGTAAAAAAGATACAGCCCC
>NW_010136054.1:27113-42898 GCF_000699245.1 Pterocles gutturalis | reverse complement strand
AGTCCATAGGCGCCCTTGAGAGAAACTTACAGCTCTGATAGGAAAAGGCCACCGCATGCACCTTGGTGTTGCAGCTGAACCACTGACCATCTCTCTTCTGGTCATTTAGATAAACTGCCAGGCAGATAAACCTGTGTACCTGTAGCAGGTAGTTGTCTTCCTACCTCAAACCTTCTGCCACTTCTTTCCAGAACCTTCAAACTCCAATTATCCCAAACTTGACTATCAAAAGCTCCAGCTCTGCTGCTGATAACCCATGCAGTATAATTAGACAGAGTCATATTGAAAGCTGAAAGTGTGGGAGTAGCCTAGAATAATGTTATTGTGCTATTGGGAGAGAGCAGGTGCTAATGCAGAGATGGTATTATTCACTGTCATACCAAATTGTGTAAAAACCTTCTTCCACATAAGTAAAGCTTCCAGAAGGTTGCCAATCAGCCATGCTTGCTGAAGGACCAAAGAACTTCAGCTCATGCTTTCTAGAGTTATAAGAAAGGTTTACTGCTGATAAGGGGATAAAGCCCTCACCTCTTCTACCTGGTACAGACAGGAGGGACAAGGAGTCTCCAAAAGGGTGATAGAAAAATGTAGTAGATGCTTTGGGTTAGCAAGCAGGGAGAATGCTGCTGGTGTTGCTGTAGAAGCAAACTCAGATTCAAAGCCACTGAAAATTCAAGTGAGATGCTTTGGTATTTATTCTACTTTAAGCAAGTGAGCTGCTTCTGTTTTTATGAATCCAAATAATTAATTTAGTGTTCTTTACAATCATTTTGCTGGCTTGTCAAAGAAAGGGGAGCACCTCGTTAAATTATTCTTTCTCTTCTAACCTCACTCTTTCGAAAAAGAAAAAAAAAAAGGTAGCAGTTGAGATGAACAGCTAAAATTACAGAGAGGTATAATGTTATTAGAAGTGAGAGAATGACAACAGACATTTATTTCTAGTGGACGTTTGATAAATGGTTGCAAGCTTACCATCTACCAGAATGATGAAACAATTTCTTCTCATATCTGTTTATTGATGAGGAGATCCATTTTTCTACATCCTAACATCCAACACACACCACACAATATAAAAATGGTAAAGATGTACCTTGCTCTTCTCCTACCCTCTTCCTGCTCTCATATGTCCAGCAAGGAAAGCATGAGATGGTCGTTCTTACGCCAGTGAATAGAGGGCAGGGGAGCAACCACAGCCAAAGGAAGGAAATACATTAGGAAACAGTTCAACAAAGCAGAGCAGCCAGTTGGTAATACCTGGAGGATCTCTGCCATTCACCTTGGTACTGAGGGGTGCCCTGTTTCCCCTGTTTTCATTTGTGAATGAAACAGTATGAGCAGTGCAGCATCCTTCTGCACATTTGACAAGCAGCCCACAATGAGGGAGCCTTCTCCTGCCACTGCCCCCAGCACAGGGCAGCGGTGGCACTTGTGGCTGCTGACGGACGCTCTCCCTTCTCTTTCTTTCTCCTCCACATTGAAATAAACTCCAGGGGGGAAAAAAAAAAAAAAAAAAAAAGTGTCTCTTGTCTCCTTAAGTCAAATAACACCAAATGTGGACGGCTGAGCCCATACTTTGACTCTATAGGACCCAGATGTATTTCTAGGACTGATTTTTGAAGCTATAACCCATGAAAAAAAATCAGCACTGATGTCTGTCAATAAGTTTTCATATCACAGAATCATAGAACCATAGAATGGTTTGGGTTGGAGGGGACCTTACTAGTTCCACTGCCCCTGCCATGGGCAGGGACACCCTCCACTAGACCAGGTTGCTCAAAGCCTCATCCAGCCTGGCCTTGAACACCTCCAGGGATGGGGCATCCACAGCTTCCCTGGGAAACCTGTTCCACCATTACAGGAAAAAAATTATTCCTAATATCTGCAAGACAGAGCATAAAATCATTTATGAAAAAAGAATCCCTCTCCAAAACACCCTCAAAAACCTTTGACAGACCTCACAGGAAGCCATAAAAGCAGTGCTGGTATAATTAGGTGAAGGCAACATGTGCAATGTGGTATCTGTGTGTATGGGTGCCCACCCTGCATTCTGGAGTTGCATTCCACAATTAAACAAACCATTTATCCACAAACCATGGCTGGAACTTTTCTTTCAGAACTCCAACAGTTAGAGTCTGAATTAACTTAAAGAGACACTGTAAAAAGATGACTTTGGGCTTGTTTTCTATTTTATT
Organism: Pterocles gutturalis; assembly: GCF_000699245.1. NCBI lineage: Eukaryota > Metazoa > Chordata > Aves > Pterocliformes > Pteroclidae > Pterocles > Pterocles gutturalis. Next base: position 40,706 of record NW_010136054.1, on the reverse strand, counting down.
CACCACAGTTGTGCAGTTACATTCTTAGCCTTTATCATCATGATATTTAGTACATGCCACAGGATCATTAGTCTGCCTAATCTTGGGAGTATTGCTAATCCCCATCAAAAGCCTGCTGATTGTGAAAGATGTGCATAAATTGTTGGCTTTTTTAGAAGCTCTAATTACAATCTGAATACACATACAAATATCTGTCTTTCTATCTTATCTATTCATTAATGTATTTGACTCACTTAGAAGCTGTTAGACAACTCAGTAGAGATCCAGATTAAAACCTCTCAAAGACTTCTGCAGGCAGTAAAACAGTGCTGCTACTAAGCCATTGTGTATCTGCTTGAATTCTGAGTCAGGCTGGATTTCTTCTGTTTTGTGCACAATTGGTTTTGTAACCCATTATAAAGCATCTGTCAACAGTTGCACCTATGCAGCTGAGGCCAGATTTGAGCTCTGTAATTGGAATTTCCCACTAAAACGAGTTGATAAGAATAAACTGATGTACAAATGGGATCACTCTATAGGAAGAACTAATGGAAAAGAGATCTAGTAAAAATGCAATTTTAAATATAAAAATAACAAGACATGGTGCTAAATATGCATGGACTGGGTCTAGCGGGAAATAGCTTTTTATAACAGTAACTTATTAAAGTAAAATACCAATTTAAATACTAAGAGAAACATTTTCACATATTCAATGATTAAGAGCATAAAATGAAGACTTTGCCATAGTGTGATGAATTCTGGTGTTCTTGGGAGAATTCAAGGGTCATGGAAATTACTTTAGGGACCTGAAATCATCAGAATTAAGACTGCTCATTTAAACTGGCATGAGCTTACAGCATATGGATAAGAAGCACATATGATTTTGAATGTGTGCCACAGACAAGAAGTGTAGCGTGTATAAATACATGGGATTACAAATTCGCATCACACAGAATCACAGAGTGGTTGGGGCTGGAAGGCACCTCTGGAGATCCTCCAGTCCCACCCCCTGCTCAAGCTGGGACACCACAAGCAGGTTTTCCAGGAGCACGTCCAGTCAGGTTTTGAACATCTCCACAGATGGAGACTTCACAACATCTCTGGCCAACCTATTCCTGTGCTCTGTCACCCTCACAGTAAAAACATGTTTTTGTGTGTTCAGAAGGAGTTTAATGTTTTTTTATTTGTGCCTACCGCCCCTTGTTCTGCCAGCGGGCAACACTGAGCAGAGCCTGGCTCCCTCTTCTTCATCCCCTCCCATCAGGTATTTATACAGATGGATTAGGTCACCCTGCGCTTGCTCTTCTCCAGACTGAACAGTCCCAGCTCTCTCATCCTCTCCTTATAGGAGTGATGCTCCAGTCCTTAAATGACCTTTGTGGCCCTGCACCAGTCTTGCTCCACAAAGTCTGTATTTTTCTGGTACTGGGGAGCTCAGAATGGGACACTACTCCAGATGTGAGTAGAAATAAAATGCTCAGAATGAAACTTTTTTGTAACGGCACAGTATCATGCAGATGCAACAATGGACGACATCCAAGGAGGAAATTTTTCCTGGACTTGAAAGTATTCTTCTATGAAAACTGATGGCAAAAGATAATAGGACACTCTTGGCTGTGAAATGGGCAGTAGAAAGTTCAGCATTACTGAGATTATAGCTTCTGTCCTTCCTGAAGTTACAATAAAAATATAATTTGATACATAGGCAGTATTTTATATATTTCCCTGATAGAGTTTTATTTGATATTGCTGTCAGATTCCACAGGAAATAGAATAGGATGTTCTGAAAAATGTGCCAGACAGGTCTCGAGAGACTTCATTACTAAGCAACACTTACACACGATACTGATCATTACTAAAAAAAACAAAGCCCTAAGTTAGGTCAAAATGACTCTGTTTTAGAATGTAATTTATAAGTCACCTCAGGACAAGGTGGGAATAGGAATGTGATAGAAGTGTCTATGGCTTGGAAATGAAATGGAAGCACAGGCTGTACCCGCAGGGTGGTGAGACATACAGAACTGAAGATGCCTGTGAAATTAATTTTGAGCCACACAGTTTTGTAAAAGCAGTTTTCTTCAGCTTTTCAAAGCAAGCAACAGGTGGAAGGTCCTGCTTAGTTTTAGAAGTTCCAGTTCATGAGGGAAAACTCTAAATGTGACCTGACTTACAGCTCAGAAATATAAAGCAAAGAAAAAAAACCCCTTATGATTTTGCCGGAAAGCAACTTTGTGATTTTGGAGGCGTGATTCATCAGGAAAGGCTCCTGAATGCTTTAATACAATAAATTGACTATTTGCAAGCTGGTACACTAAATCACAGTCATATCAGTGATGAATGTAACATGAATACTAACAAACAGTTGTCCTGATAATTCAGTCAGACACAGTACCTTCACAGGATGCTATTACGTGGTTTAAGTAGAGCCCTGAGCTGGGAGCAGTGTGGAGTAATACAGCATGTTTCTCAAGGATGACTGTGGAGACAGCACGGCAATTTGAGTCATGCCCCTTAAAGAGGTAAGCATATTTGCCACCATGCAGGCAGTATCACTGGTGACAGTGTCACCTCTTCCCTGCCCCATTCTGCACACCTGTGGAGCAACTGGAGCGGTGCATCTATTCCCCAAACACTGGGACCGCTGTGACTAGGATGGGCTCTTTACTGTAGAATCAGATAATACAGGCACCTGGATTAAAAACTGGGCACGACACTCCAAATCGAGCTGTGTGTCTTGGGATACCAGGTCCTCAGGCTCCACTCAGAAAAAAGAGGGGGAAAAAAAAAAGCAAAGAAAAATTTTCCCATGGAGCAGCCCAGAGCACCTCAAACAGCAACAGACACACAGGTGTAGACAACTAAACTGTGCCACCCATTGCCGTGGGATGCCTGCCACAAGCTGACTGAAAAGGGTGACTAAATAGGGTGACCAAACAAGGTCTGCTGCAGGGCTGTTACACATCCAGGTGCTCTGAGTTACCAGGCAACACCAGGTCATCTTCCCAAAGTCCCAGCTCTCATCTGAGAGCTGAGGTGAGGGAGCAGGTGATGCCTTCCTTCTTTCACCTCTTCCCAATTCCTCCTCTGCAGTCGGTATTTATAACACAGCTTCTTACTTTATTTTCAGATTTAGTGGTAGCTGTCTCGATCTAGAACTAATATGAGAAGTGATTTTACACCACATTTAATGGTGGCTACATCACTGCTTTTTGAGCTGCTTTTCATATGGAACAGGTCAAAACCTGGTATTCCAGCCTCTGGTGCTTTCTTTTTTTTTCTGTTACAGCCGGTATAAATATCCGCTGCAAAAGGACTAGAGCAACAGAGCAATAGTATGTGCTGGGATGACATTTGAGAATTTGAAATATCCTGGGACCTTCCTGACCTTATGTTGGTCTTTGCAGGCCAGGTATATGGTAATTCCAGGTCAGTCGGCTAGTTTGAGCATTGTAATAACATTTAATGAAGTTTGAATTTGCAATCACAATATTACACAGTTATATTAATGGCTTCATTAGAAAAAACAGCCTGGTCATGAGGAAGATGTTAGAGATTTAATTTACTTTTTGCGAGGCAAACAAAAGTATCCTCCAAAGTGTGACTGACATCATTAGTCCCTTTCCATAGTATCTTACTCTCTAAGCAATCTTGATTGCAGTGATCCATCCATTTTGCAAGCTGCCGCTTAATATCAGCAAAGCTAATGTGATCAGCTCTCCAGGAGCATCACTGGAGTTTCTTTTGAGAAATGAAGAGTGAGTTTTAGAGAATATTACATTTGATCTTGTTGTAGAGGGTGCCTTCAAAAATGTCATATTTTTGGTCACATCTAGCATCACAGAATGAAACTGTGACCTCATCATAATCAACAGATGTTCTTCCCACCCACTTGAGTGGCACCAGGAACTCACGCATCATGCCTATCTGCTGAGCTTACCATTCAAAGAATCCTCGCTTATAAATCAGTATGACCTGAAACCAGCCTAGAGTGATTGGAAATACCTGCAGAACTAAATATATACCTTTGTTTCTGAAACCAGTCCCTTTATGAAGAAATTTACAAATCTCAGAAGTACTGCTACATTAATAACACTGTGCAAATGTATAATCAATAGGTATGTAGAGATAGCAGGCTGCAATATTATTTTTCAAACACTTTGATACTGCTCTGAGATTGCAATCACCAGAATTTTTTACCGGAGCTGGAGTCATCTAAAACTCAGAAGCTGAATTACAGACTCCTGCTATGGGATGCAGTGCAGCCCCGTACTTAACAGACGGGGTCAAAACCTTCTGAGACCATTGGTTCAAAATACCCAGCCTCAGTGATGGATACAAGGAGCCTCTCTGAGGTGAGCTGCTGCTTACTAGAGGCACTGCCATTTCGCCTCCTGTCTGCCACTGCGCTTGGGCGCATGTCCTCTCTTTGGGAACTGGCCCCTTCCAGGCACAGAGACTCAGGGCCAAAGGTGCACACACTCTCATCTTCCCTGTGTGCAAGTAAAACATCTCCTTATCTGCAGCTATCAGCTGATCTATTTTAGTCATCTGCTTTAGGAGGAGATTAACCTGAGCCTAAAAATATCTCCTTCTCTCCCCTGACTATAAGAGGGTGAGAGCGATCAGCTCAGCTGTATATAGTTACCCTGCAGAAATATAAATTTAGGAGGGAGGAATCCCAGCTTTGCTGACAGATTTATCGCTGGGATGCTTTCAGCAAAACATCTAGCTGCTAGCACAGGCTGGCCGTGAGGAGACTTTCAGTGGATATGATGGAGAATGTGGAAAAAACAGAAGGCCCTTCAGTCTTTCCTTCTTCCAGTTCCTCCTTCCTTCCCATTTCTTCACGGCAGGCAACATGAAACAACAGTTTCATTTGAAGAAGCTTGCTGAGCCGGGACTGCAGCAGTGCTAGATCACAGCTCAGGCTAACTTGGCGCTCTGTGTTGGGAAGGAGGCTAACGGGGGACCCAGCAGTGCAGAGGGAGGACTCCCTGGCCCACCAGAGACTGAAGTATCATGAAGGAGCTGCCAGACTGGAAACTGAAATCTAAGTTTCAGCAATGTCTTGCAGCATTTTTTCCCCCCACAAAATACCCTAGGCAAGTCATTTTGTCATTAATCTACTGCAGTAGCACTGGGAGGCTCTAATTGAACCTAGGGACCCATAACGACAGAAGCAATAAAAGCAGGTAATGAACCACTCTATCTTTGCTCAGAAGAGACTGTAATTGCTCTTTGCCTCCTTTATCCCCACCTGCAAAATGCAGGCAGCAGAGACCTACCAACCTCACACCAGCATCACAAGAATGACTGCAGAAACACTTGTGAAATGCTTGCAAGCCACGGAAACAGCCACCTTAGAAAATAACAGCTATTAAAAACCTGGCTTGTAAAGCAGTGGAGCAGTGTTTACCCATTTGTCCCATTTACAAATAATATCCCATTTACCAGTGGCATAAACCCGTGATCCACGGCTGGCAACCGCACACCCTCACTGTGCCTTTTGCAGCATTACAGGCCCAGCAATGTCTTTGCAGGTTTGCGCCCAAGGGTCATTTGAAAGCTTAAGCACATTAAGCACAGAGTCTCCGCATGTTCTTTTCTACTGCTGACAACTCAAATCGAATCACCGTTTTCCTGTAATCAGGCAGTTGTGCAGCCGTTAAATTTAGGCTGAAATCTCCAGAGTGGGAAATGCATGCTGATGTTTGTACCATCAGCAAAGCACCTGGATCCCCACGCCGCTCTGCCACAGTCCTGTCTAGACCTCTTTCAGGAGAGATAAAAAAAAACACAAACCAAACCACCACTGAATATCTCCACGCCAACTCCTTCCCCTGCCTGAACTTTTGTTTCCTTGATCTTGAAAACACCACCAGGCAAGCTTTCCACCCCTGAAAAGCCTGATGCACGTGGGCTACCTCCTGACCAAGAGGCTGCTCCTCGGGCAGGTGACTCGCAGCCTTTCAGACGCAGCCGCTCAAGGAGCTTTCTGCGGCTGCTACAAAAGCTGCTGCAGCACCCCTGGGAAGCACACCTTACCAATACAAAAAAGGGTTTCATTAAAGGTGATGCTGCTCGGGCTGGTAGGGAGCCAAGCCCTTGGCCGCTGCAGATCAGCTGAGTTTGCAGCCTGGGGTTAGAGCTGGCTGCACAATGGATGGGGAAGACAACAGCTTTTTTGGATCACATGGCAAATGCCCAGTGCGAGCACTTGTTCTTCCTGACCTCCCTTTTTTGCTCTGCTTTGAGCCCAAGGGGGAACATCTCACTGGCTTCTGAACAGGGGGTGACCAGACGTAGAAAGAGACTGATCCAGGGCTGGGCAGCGTTTCACAGGGAAACAAGCACACACCCAGAGGACTGGACAGTAGCAAACGCTGCATTTTTCATGTATTTTTAAAATTGTCTCAGTGCAACCAGTAACCATGTATACTTGACAAAGTCTTTGAAAAGTTAATTAGCAACAGTGACTGCAAATGCTTAAAGAGGATACTAGCGCAATTTCTCCAGTCCTTTCTGCAAAGTCCTGAATGTGTGTTGTTGCAATGGGTGAGGAAAAACTGACTGATCTGATACTTTTAGGGAGCTTTTAGAAAGAGCCCTTTTCCCTTTTGTCATACTAGCAGATATCACTTCTATGGGAAACCTACCAGAGGAGAGAGAAGTTCAGGCCACGTTTATTTGAAAGTTCTAATGCAGACTGGGGTCCCATAACAGTAGCCTCTGCAGAAACCTGCACCACGCAGTCCAGACCCAGGAGCCCACGTTTTAATTTCCAAGCAGATTTCTGTTAAGACAGGCTTCTTAGATCTCTGAAATACTTGAATATTACAGTATTGTATTTTACACACCACACTCCCTGAATGTCCTGCCCTTTTGGAGCTCCAGGCTGCATCGCTCCACACAGACTGTGGGACTCAGTGCAAAGATGAAACTGCTAACATCACTAACTGCCCGAAATGCTGGACTAAAGAGGTGTCTATATTGCTACACAGGCATATCTGAATTGAGTACGGGCTATTGTTGCATGACTTGTGAGAAGGCATAAGTATCTATCAGTGTAACTTACTCCAGTCAGTGCAGGAGGAACAGCAGAGCTCATACAAGATGCTTGCAGAAATGGTCAAGTTGTCTCTATACTGAAGAGCCCTACTGACTGTTTTATTAAAATCCTTTGAAACAATGGGACTTCCAGCAGAAATACCTAACTACCTAGGAGATCCAAAAGCTCACCACCAACATATGTAACACCTAACAAATCTACAGCAGTGACTGTTTCTTCTGAACAAAGTACAACTGAAGTACGCATGTCTGAGCCAGTGATGTAGAGAAAAATCAACTCCTAAGTTACTCTGACCAGGGTACAATATATTCATCTACATCTGAGCTAGTATTGTGGCAAAATAGGAACTTCTAAAATATGATTCATCTCATCCTTAGGCAGTTACCAAAAATAGTTCTAATAAATCACACTACAGAAGTACTTATTTCCTTTCAGTGGCCACAGAGGGAGCCTGGACAACTAACTGTGACATATTTGTCTATCTAAAATTGTCAGTAATCCACCCTGTCATTTTCCAAGGCTTTGCTGTCAATGCAAGGCTTTTGATATGGGCAAAACCACCCTGCTCATTCTGCAGGAGAGCATTTCCATGTCTCAGAACAGGTAAGAGCTGCAGCAGATCTGGAGGAGTCTGGGGGAGCCTCATGGCTCTAGTGAATCCCTATGATTTTTTGAGTATGCTTCAGTCGGGAGTCTGTGTATTAAGAACTCCTGAGCTAAAAGATGGATTTTTTTAAACAATGCAGCCCCACAACTAGCCATATGTCCATGATTTGAAGGAAACCAGAAGCCAATAACAGCAATACCATTAGGTGGTCTTCACCTCTTCCACTCATTTTAAGGGTTGTATGGAAAACTATGCTTTACTAGCTAGACTTAAATCAAATTACACCTCCGGTCCAAGATAGTTGTCTAGACTGCCTGTCTGATGCTGCCACAAGCACCTCTTTCAGCATGTCTAGGGACCTAGCCATCTAAACAAGAAAAAATTAGGGAAGAAGAATTCCAACCAAAGTGGTGGTTGGTAACTAGTGTCAACCTGTGGCAGGAGGAGGGAGCAGAGAAATATATCAAATGTCTTAGAAATATTGAAATTTAGTATTCACCTAGCTTCACCTTATTTTAGTCACGGAGATGTCTATGCAAGCTGTGATAAACCTTAGGAAAATGCAAGATGTTACAGGAGCAAGCAGCACGCCTCCCTTGACTTCAAGCAAAACCTCTATACACTGCAAAAAGGCCAAACCTATTATTTCTGCATTAACTGGCTTTTGCCTTAAACTGCAAAATCACAATTTAGTGTTGAACTTGGCCACTCATCATTTCACTGATAACCTCTCTGGTTCTCTCCATGTGCCCTTTCATGAAGAAGGCACTAACACTTTCCAGCAGAGTCAACAAAACACACTGCCTGTGTCTGCTCTCAGGAATGGACTCAGGAGCTTCTTCTCACCAGCTCACCAGATAGATGTGAGAAACAGAAAAGCTCTGCCTCTCCATGAGATTGTAGTTCCAGCTCTCCCTGGGAGCAACCCAGGAAAACCTACTGAAGAGCCATCTCCCCTTTTAACATTTGTCTTTATTTATTTATTATTAATTTAATTATATTCTTATACATGACTTTTACCCACAGGTTTTGAGAGGTTGAATACATTCTTTATCACATTTTACTAAACCAGAATTAAGAGTCTGTTTAGAGGGACTCTGTTTTGAAGTTCTCCCTCCACACCTGAAGTTCTCCTGCAGCTTCACTGCTATTAATGAGGGGAATCAAGAACTACCCTGTAGGTGCCTTCACCTCAGTGCTATCTTAGCTAATTCTCAGCATTATAGGGAAACATTACCATCAGGGAAATTTTTCTTAAAATAGTTTTCTTTTGGATAAATTTCTCAGCTGTTGCAGGTCCATAGATAGTTTGTGAACAGTGAGTGCCTTAATGTTAAGTGTTGCAATAAAATCCTGCAGTACCAGTGGACTTACTGTTTCCTCATCACTCTGACTTCACTGGGTGCCTTAGGGGAAAATAATTTGAGCGTGCCTCCTGCCACAGAACAGCCTGTGCACTTTCCTTTATCAAAGACCACAGCAGACACCATGACTCAGTTTGAGCTGTTAAAAAGGAAGATGTACATAAACTGTTAACTACTTTCTTCAGATGCTACAAATTGTACCTAGTGCTGTGTTCTCCCAGTTGGCGAGCTCCCTTTTGGATCTACAGTGATCAACCTTTGCCATCTTCATGGACGAATCAAATTAATCAGCAATAAATGCCAGGCCTGTTTTGACTCTGCTCATGAGCTAGGGGATCTCATTATTTTCAGAATATTCATTGGACTCTCTACTTACTCTAAAAATAGTAGGGTTTTTTTCAGAGCCGAGTGAGTAGTGGGCAGCAGATTCATGCATTTATCTGTTCCACAATACAAGATCTGATAACTACATGTACTCCAACACTGTGCCTTCAAGAGACAGATGCCATAAACAGACTCCACCTTACAGTATTTGCCATTGTCAAAGCACTGGTTAACGTTCACTGATAACAATTAACTAATTCATCTTCAGGGCAACCCTGTGAGCTAGGTAAAACTGATATAATTAACGCATGAGTAAAATGAGATTTAGGAGTTAAGTCAGTTGCCTGGGCAGAGGCCTTCATGGTCTAGTGGATTAGACATCTGTCTCTCCAACCAAAGAAGTTGAGTCTAATCCTTTTTCTGACATTGATTTGCTGTGTGACCTTACGGAAAGTCAATTAACTTCTCTGCCTCGGCTACCCTAGAGATAATGATGCTTACCTACCCAGTGACACATGGGTGTTTGGAAACTGTACTAAACGATACTTTTAATGTACTCTTAAGGCCTATCAGTCGAAGAGGTGAAACATTAAAGCTTCCTAGCTTTAATGTCCTTGCTGTCTTATCTAATTCCTCCCCCCCACACCAGAAATAGCTTGGGGGTAAGGAGGAATTTCTTAGGCTAAGATGCTGCTAGTGAAACTGTGGCTGGCATCAGGAAATTTCATCCAATCTTGTGTGACCAGCAAATTTATTTAGAGTACAGGGCAGCACTAGAATTGCAATGGAAAGTTTATTTTAAACTCAGCCATGGAATAAACAATGAACAGACTGCCACGGCCATCCCCACTGACCACCCTGGTTTGAAGGGAGTGGAGCCTGTTTGCAGAAACCCAAGAGCCTGTGCTCATGCCCAGTTCCCTTGTACCTCTAAATGAGATTTCTGTGGGATGCTTACTACAGGTGGCTTTTTCACTAGCAGGGATGCAAACCCAGAGGGCCAGTACTCATGTACATGCACCTCCTGGAGCAGACCCAAATAATTTTGCCATCTCTGAGCACTGGGGAGTTGCACTTAAGAGAAGGACAACTAAACCTGCCCTGTTGTGTTCATTAGAAGCTGCCCTCATACTTCTGGCCTCTAGCCAGCATACCTTTTCATGACCTGCCACAGGGCATTAAGAAGTATTACTTCTGTAACTGGCATTTGAACTGCCCAGGAGGTACTTAAGCTGGTGGTGTGCACATGTAACTTTATATTCCTTTTCCCATGCTCAACCTTGCTTTTAATTATTTCTACAAAACTTTCTGTTGCTACACATAATGCTGCTTAGGCCCATAAAATCTCCCATAATTCTAATATAGCAAGAAACCAGTCAAACGGGACATAAGAATTCAACATTTACCTTTATTTCTGTGAGCAAGATTAACATTCCTTCTCTTTAATACTGAAGGAAATGTCAGGGCTTTTTCCCTTTTACTTGCTGAATTATAGGAAGCGCGGTGAATGCTCATGCAGCCAGAAAAATAATAACCTGCTCCTGCCTCTGATGCAGCACCGATCACTTCTTGGCATCCTTTCTGCTGCCGATCTGCCTGTGCGCTGGCTGCTTTGTTTCACTGCCCTGCTCTCTCCACCCTCTGACCAGTTAGCACTCGTCTCTTCTCCGCTCTCTCAGCTCTATTGATAATGTGTTTAGCATTTACTTTGATGCTGTTCCTTGAGGCTTTTCAAAATCTTTCTTGGAAAGAAGACCATTAAAAAGAAACCTTCTGGGGAAAGACAGGGAAGAAAGATAAAGCAGAAAGGGCATGTGCTTGTGTATAATACACCCCTGTAGGCTTTGTCTTGCTGGAAGCCTAAAGATGACTTAATGCAAACCCGTATTGCTGTAAGTAGAGAATAAATATTGTATTCTCCTAAAATACATCTAAGCTAATTCAATAAACCCTAACTTACTGGCTGCTACTTGTGCAAACATCTGCATTTTAAATCGCAATAAATCACTAATGAGCTGTCAGATCAGTAATACAGATATTCCCAAGGCTGAAAGATTGTCTATAGCCTGTCCCTACATATTTACTTATTGCAGATGCTACTGGTGTGGAGTAGCACAGGCCAAATGGCTCCATGTTTATACACTGTGGAAGAACTTAAAGATGACTTGTAGTAGCTTATAAAATATACTCTAGGACTGTATACTGAGCATGGTGAGGACCATGAACTAAAACTGTCTTCAGCCCTCACATGCCTACAATATGACTTTTCAGTGTTTGTTTTTGCCTGAGTTAAAATTACCTGTGTGCTAATAGGTGATTAATATGTAACATGTCTGGCACAAGCAGAACATATAATTGCATTTGGAGAGATTGCTGGGGATTTTTCAATGTTATTGAAGATTGAACTCCTAAGCATTTGTAGCTCACCTAGTATTGTTATCTTCTGCACTTGCATGTTTGGGTTGAGGTTTTTTTTGTTTTATTATATGGAGAGTTAGAACCTGTACCTTACTGCACCTCATCTACTAATGCATTGAAGCATCCATTTAACTTTAAGACTGCGCTTCAGATCTCTGCTGCATCAAGCTCTTTATTTTAATATGTATCTTTTAGTTTTATGTTGCATATTTTCCAAGATTTCATAAAACTACCTAACATCCCAGTTCTACAGTCTGTACCTGAGACCAACAGGTGTGACTTCAACTTTATCTCTGAATACAGTAAAGAATATGTAATACCAGGAAGGACAACTTATTTTTCTTTTTCATCTTAATTCTTTCCAGTAGCTTTTGTTCAACCTTGTGTACAAATAATGACACTTTCCTGTGAGATGTTTTCCCATTTTCAAGTTTGGAATTAAATAGATGGTTTGCATACAATTTTTTAAGTTGTGTGTTAGTGTACGGACCTACAGATTTATATTGGCTTTGCTGTAAATCAAAGTTGCTGAAGTAAATGGACACACTTGAACCTGCAGTGATCTTGTAAAATACTGGTGGCTATTCATTTGAAACTGGGTCTATCTGGATTGGAAGATGGAAGGGAAATCAGTCTTAAGTTTGCTAATTTTGTAATCGTTACTGTAAACAGTGTTTTTACTTCTTAGTATGATCACTGGAAGACAATGCATAGCCAGTATGAAACCAGGGCAGATACAGACGATAAAGGCAAAGCTTAATCTTGCTAGGATTAGTGACTTTTAAACTGATATGACTGAAAAAACACTGAAAAATGCTGAAGTTAGGTGATTTAAGGAACTAGCAAAATGCCTTGCCTGGTAATTTTCAAAGGTCTTTAGAGACACTTGATTGCACCTGGAACCTCTGATTTGATTACCGAAATAAAAAATGTCTACTGTAGTAGCCTCATCTGTACTTTAATTAAGAGCTTTGTATTTAAATATATCTGATCCCCTGAGGTTATTTTTAAAGCAAGCTTCTGGCAAGGCAGCAGTGTGGTAGATTAGAGGCTTGGAATTGAGGAAAAAAATAATCATTCAGCATACAGTTTAGAATAATGTGTGCATATATAAAAATACATGTGTATATAACATCATGTAACAAGATACAGGACTGGATTTATTAAAGCCAAATGGAGGGATATTTCCTCTTTTAATATTATAGATCTTTTTTAATATATGCAATGTAGATATTACACTGCAGTCAGATTCACATAAGTACCACAACAGCACATCAATCTGATATTGTCCAATAAAAGCTCAATTTTTCTACAAATGTAAAACCAAGTTATCAACTGAGCTGTCTGCATCTACCACTCCATCCAACAGTGGCCTTTTTGCTTGATGTGGATATATATCACCCATCAGCTCACCATTTATCACAGAACATGCAAGCATGAGCTGAAAAGCAGCAGTGCCAGATAAAGCATGCTCATGGAAAATGAGCGGCCGTGTAGCAGCAGGGGTGCCAGGCTGGGGGTGCTCATAAACAATGTTAAAAGAGAAGGGGTGGGGAAAGGGCAAATGATTTGTACAAGACACAGCTGAACCTGAAAAGCCAGATAACAACAGATTTTCCCAGTTCTTATTTCAGAAGAGAACTTACAGCTTCCAAATTTTAATGGGCAAGCATGTGCATCCATGGGGAAATCTTCAAGTTGCATGGGACATTCAGCAGAGATGGTCAATCTGTGGGGGAGTAAAAAGAAAACACATTTTTTTTCGGTGCCTTCCCTTTAGGCCTATCACCGCAGTACATGAGTGCTGACACAAGTAAGCTTTTCCTAAAGGC
>NW_010136054.1:19349-27082 GCF_000699245.1 Pterocles gutturalis | reverse complement strand
GTTGCTCCTGCTAAAATCATGCCAACCCGCTATCAAACTGAATGTGAGACAAGCCAGAGGGACCACTGTGTGTGCATGCTGTAGGCCTTATCCAGAAACACTGAGTCATGTGGACTGATTTTATGTATGTAAGCTGTTCCAATAAGATCATTCTTTCTTATCAGTACGTGAAGGAACTCCTCTGCTGGAGCTTCTGCCATGCACCATATATTTATCTGCTTTCTGTAGACATTTCAACTGGACTAGGAATTTAACTCGCACTGTTACAGACATAAAGAAGCACTGGCTTTACATATAGATGTAACTATTTAAATACATAAAAATAAATGTTTATAAATAAAAGCATATAATGAAAATATTTGTAACTCTATACAAAGTTATATAGAAAGTCAATGACATATATGTGTATATATGACTATATATAGAACTACAGTTAGTTTCTGTGGAAACCACATGGTATCAGTGCAGTCCATTTCAGTTCAACATACTGTGAATTACCAGGGCACCTTGTCATGAAAAAAAAAAAAAGCATAATTTTCCCCAGCGCGAATTGTTGCCTGGCAAAACAATTTGATCCTGGACTGCCTGGCCACTATATGGAAATTCTTGAGCTATAGTGGACATATGGGTAGGGAAGGAAAAATTCTTAGGAAAAAAAGGGACATATACTATAGATGTTCTGTATGACTGACAGATCAAACTGAACACACAGAAAAGTTTGAGGTAAATTTCTGAGCAGTGCAATATCAGTTATATCCATATCAAATATATCAACAGAGCCAAAGCTTGCTTTTCTGGGTGCAGGCAGCACACAGCACAATGAGAATCTGGTTTTGATTAGGCCACTTTGATATTTGCATAATACAGATTATTTGCTCAGGATGGTGAGGATGCAAATCTCATTTTGCATTAGGAATACCCTTATGCCTTTCTTGTTTTATGCTGTTATTCTGCCTCAGAGGCGACAGACCAGAGACACCCAAAGCCTTGCAGTCTGCCCTGTGCTGGGGTGACACCGGGCTCTGCTGGAGTGCAGCCTGATTCCTTACCAAACTGCTGCCCTGGGGGGCAAAAATCTGCCAAGAAATTCACAACACCCTTCCACGAGAATGCAAAAAAAAAAACAAAACCCAAACCCTTTCCTATTACCACAGCCGCATGTAGCCATAATTCACAGCTATATATACCCACTGCTTCATACTACCACACCAAAAGGAGTATTCGTGCTACAAGAACTCCAATCCAAAGAGATCATAAAGGGTAACAATCTGTCTGTGTACAGATGGCACAGCATTCAGCCAGTCCAATTCAATATAATGCAATGATGCCTTGCCGGGGCAGCCCAGCTACATGGACAATAAATTGGGGGAAACAGCTCCACTCTCTGCCAATGCACAGAAATTCTGGAGCTTTACCAATAGCTGGAAATGGCAAAATAAGCACCAAGAGATGTAATAGTATCGTTGCCTAGAGAGCGTATAATGAGGATGGGCTGGGAAACAGGGAGGGAAAATGACAAACTGCAAACTAATAGAAAATGTGAAGATAATACAACATACAATGTAAAAGAAAAAAAAATACAGTTCAGAATAGAGATAATGTATCATTTAGTGAGAACAGACAGGAAGTCTACAACACAGAAAATAAATGACCGAGGTCTGAGACATCTGTCCTCAGGCAAGACTGTTCTTGGACTTTGTTTTTTAAAAGAAATTTTAAAAACACTAAAATACAGAGTTTTCTGCAGTGGAGACTACCCTCGGTCACCAAAGCCTGCAAAGCCACTGTCACTGAAAGTGCTACATAGATTAATTTAATAAGCTGGTTCCAGTAGCATCCCATCCAGTACTTGCATCCTTTTCATAAAAAAACACTCTAATGGGTACTTTAGAGCAAGGCTGCCATCCCTCCAGTACATTGTTACATTTTCTGTACAAAGTATTGCAAATCTAATTTTCTTGACAAATTTAGAAGCCTTGCTCCAAGTACCATAAGAGAGCTGGTGTGTTTTACTGCAGTCCATCTCCTGTCTCTTTGTCTACCAACAGTTCAAGTATGCTGTGTCAATGTTGCAGCTTGACAACATTTTAATACACATACTTGTCATCTGCAAACCTCAAGGGGGGGATCCCTATATCTATCTTACCAAGAGAGCAGCTGTGGAATCAGGAAGTGAAGGAAGATTCAATGCAGAATTATGAGTAAGAACTTCTTTTCCATCTGACTGTCCTGTGAATTGTGTCTTGCTGCCTGCATTTATGGAAATAACCCTTGTGTGTAATGGGGAAGGCTGTAGACATTCCTCAGCTGTAACTGTGGAAGAGAAGTGAAGATGAGGTGCACAAAGACTGTGATTTAGTGGAATTTAATTAAGACCCTCCAGAAATTATTTTTCCTGTCTTAAGTGAAAAGGTAGCACATAAGGCTGGAGGGCACCTGGCTGCCACTACCTGTCTCAGAAGCCGCAAAGACCCTGGTGGTGCCAGGGCTGCTCCTGTGCCCCTTCTGAATTCCTCATCCAGCAAAAAGTGGTATACCCCTTAAAAGGATGGTGCTTGGTGCAGCCTTCTGGGTCTAGCCCAGGAGTAGGGAGAACAAAGTTTAGCAGCTGCAAATGTGCTTGGGTACAGCCTTTCCTTCCATTAACATGAAATTCTGCTCCTTATCAATGATATCTGCATGCTTCTTTCCTTTTCCTGTGGCTCCATCCTAGGGCCACTCCTAGTCTGGCCATCTTGAACAGATGATCTAGCTATAACTATTTGTGACATGTTATTATGTAATTCAGCCTCTTAAGGTAATTTTAAAATGCTCAGTGAACAACTCTGCTAGCTACCTCAAAGCCTGCATTACCTGAGGCTTGTGAAGTGTCTTCTAATGGGCAACGGAACAGACAATTTGACTGTGGGTTCTGATACACTGAATAAATGTCACCACCCTGAATTTCCGCAGAGTGCTCTGTGCCCAACAGGAGCTGTTTTTCATTACTTTGTGAGGATCTGTAAAACAGAGTCATTAAATTGACTCCTGGTTCAAAGAGACTGGATTTTCTACTATATACTGTGTACAGAAAAAAAAAAAAAAAGCAGCACCGCAGCCATCTCTTACACTCTAGGGGCTGGAAGCACAGGTCACTGCATACGGATTTGCTCCTACGTGCAGAGTACAAACTATATATTCACATTAGAGCTCCACGAGTCAGAAAGAAATTGATATATGCACCTGCTCTGTCAAATATCACCTGGGGTCATATTTGCACACTTTGGCTTTTAACATAGTGTTAAAGCTTAGGCATCCTTTGCATACCCTAGTTTACACAGCTGATGATAACAAAATAACTCACAGTTTGCATTTACTGAAAGAAGAGAAAGGAGACCTTGGCATGCATAAAGGAAACAGTCTTTGCCTGATCCTTTTAATATGGACACTCCAGTAGGGTCTTGCTGTGCTCACTGCAGCAGTTATCTGAGCTAGAGACAGTCTCCAAACCAGGATTTTTCTGTCACAGCACAAGCACTGCTCAAACTGGAGTTCTTTCCAACAGCGGCATTTGAAAGCTTCCCTCCTCCACCATCATTCTGTCTTAATAAAAGTCCTATGGGATTACTTTCTCTCAAAGTTTTTTTGACAAGACAGACAAGTGTCTGTTAGAGGTCCTTTATAATGGGAGGACAAACCTCTGATTTTATTGAAGTTAATGGTGAAATTCTCTTTGACTTCAGTAGAATTGGTATTCACCCAAAATATGTAACAAACCCTGATTGATTTATTATTATAAAAAAAAATTCATTTTCATAATGCTCCAAATATTTACACTCCTATACAAATGTTAATCAACCAACAAAATGCTATAGTATACCTTAACTATCTGAAAAAAAGTTAGCTCTAAAAATTATTTAATGTATCATCCATAATTGTATATGAAACCTTCATCAAAGCTTCATTATGTATAGCCTTTAAGAACATAAAGTGTTTACTGAAGTTGTTTCAACAAAATGTAGACACATAAGCAAATACCCATCTAAGAAAAGCACAACAATTTCAAGCAGCAACTCCATAAAAGTCACCTTCAACCATTTTCACTGGAGAATGAAGTATGGTGATGGTCTCAAGACTGTTGCTCCTTAACAAGGAAGAGCAGAAGGAAGTGCTAAAGTCAATAGTGTGGCAAGGAAACCAATGCAGATGTTTGGGAGCCAGACATCCGCCACAAGTGTACTTCAAGGAGAGGTGGGAGCCCCTCAGCAGAAGTCCCAGAGGCACAAGGCACCCTGTCCTGCAAGAGCCTGTTTCAGGGTGCTGCAGGGGACTCCCCGCTGTTCCTGTGATTTCCCGCAATGCAAGGAGAATCCACTCCTGCTCGTGGGAAAAGAGCTGGGTGACTGAGCAAAGCTATCCTCTCTCTGCTACCCCTGGAAGTGCAGAAAACACCTTCCGGAGTGTTATCTGCAGCTGCCAGGTAGGAGGTAAGGGCAGTCACCTGCCCAGGGAGCCAACAGACAGCCACAGCAACTTGCTTTTTCTTATCAGCTCCTATCTTTAGGATGTAAGCAAACTGAAATAGAGAGCTTTGGAAGGAAGAGGGGAGCAGAAAGGCAGAGTCACCAGTGGCTTTTGGGAGAAGTTGAGTGTTGGATAACAGTTACTGATGAAGGGGACGCAAGGAAAGTTTTGTTAGCTCTGAGGTATTGGGGCCAGAGAGATATGAAGCTTTTCTGCCTGTTTGCCCTAATCCCCAAACCAGCTCTGTCTTCTTAGTTGTTTATTTCTGTGCAGTGCCCTTGCTCCTGATTAAAGGGAACATTTTAACGCTGTGCTTTGGCCCTACCTGTGCTGACAACCCGTACCCATGGTGGGGCTCAGGCTAGAATGGGCGCAGAAGACCCAAAGTGCCCTTCCCAGCACAAGGCCAGCCATCACCATTTTCCTTTAAAAAAGGCAAAACATTTACTTGAAACTCATCTCAAATCTATCAACATCTCCCCAACATGCCAAAATAGAGTTAAGTGGATCCAGCCTTACCCAAGCCGTACCCACCCAAAGGCGCTGGCCGGCTCCCTGCAAAGGGAGACTTCAGGCTCGGGTCAGACCCTGCTCAGGAGCCAGCTCCAAAAGAAGCTTCCCTGGGTTCCTGCTCTGACAGAACCTCAGTAGAACAATTTGAGCTCTTGGGGAATCTCCAGTATGCACTCTCGTGCACACATACGGATGACAGAATAACGGACAGGTGCTGGTTTGGGTTGTTATTTTTTCTAACTGTGAACACATTGTTAGGTTTGTGAAATTACCCATTTAGTCTTGACTCAGGACACAACTATTCTCCCACCATGGTGTCTTGGGAACACTTCTGTAACCAAACTATTATTCCTTTCACAGGGTTTTAAAGCTCTGTTTCAGCACAGTAAGTGTGTCATCCAGGGAACTGATGTCTCTCTCTGTTCTTTAAGTAAATGTAATGTGTGCTTATATGAGCATATATATATACACTGACACACACAGATACATACACATATATATATATGGAAAGGCCTTTATTGGTTCTGAAGCACTTCCCATAGAGTCCTAACAAACCTCGTTGATGGTGGTGATAGTGGGTGACCTAACACGGCACAGAAGTGTTAGGATATGGATGCACATTCAGTCACTGTATCGGCAGCTGTACGGGTCACCCTGAAACCTGTCCGTGGCTGGGTGACTATCTGCAGCCTGGCTCAGGGGAGAGAAGTGGTTATTCTTGGTAACTCAAACACTGCCTTGCTCAAGAATCTCCATCACTGCGTTGGATAAGAGGCCAAAATAGGGACTCAAGGCCTTGTTCTGTGCCTCTGTGTGGGATATGGAGGCAGCTCACTGCTTCTTATCTATAATCCCAGTTATAGACTTGTTTCCTTGGGATCCACCACACAAAGTGAACACAGAATAGAAATTAAAGCTAGGAGCTGGAGTGAGGTGGTCTGCAGAAATTTCTGTCTTAGCCCATTTTTCCTTCATAATCACTCTGCCAAGAATACTACCCTTTCCCAACTTTCCTGTGATGCCGAGATGTGTTATCTTTATATGACACTAAAATGTTCTTTGAAAATGCCACAGGGAAGGGGCTATGGAAGACTAAGAGCTCCAGTTACTGATGTTTTTGTGAGCTGTGAAAACATAATTCATATGCATGGTGTACTTGACAGCAAAACTCTCTCATTTTAAGCAAACCAAATCCTTAGCATAGCTTATGTTGAAGTGAGAAAACAAGACTTTAATTGCCTAGATTAACTGTGCTGAAGAGCAGGTTATCCTGAGATGATCTGAGGTGGACAGGATTGATCTCAAAAGCTGAACCACTATAGGAATTACCTCTCTGTATGTGGAGTACCTTGGCTTACCCAGAGCACACTCTTAGATGGAGGCAGAGGAGATGTTCAGCCTGTAGATGCAGGAAGAACTGAGAAAGGAAATTAACCAATACAACACTTAAATTTTTACCTGATCTTTGATAAGGATTTGGGGGTCATAGAAAGAATCACATTTCCAGCTCCTGGTAGAAGTTTAGAGTAGAGGTAATACCTTTCATTCTACAGTCTTTCCTTTATATGGATAAAAGCAATGGATGGAGCACTGTGTTTGTGCTTATCCATCCTTGCCATGCAAGGTGTCTAATGAAGTCCATGAGCAAGGTAAAACTTGCTGGAAGAAGCTTTATTTTTTATCAGACTAACTGGTGCAGTAAAAAGACCAAGCTTTTTGTCAGTCAGCTCCTTCTTTAGGTTATCTGCCTACAAACCTTCCTTTCCTAAAGAAACTTTAGACCTATATGGCTATGCAGCTATGAATGCTATAGCACAACATTGCACCTATCTACTTGATAATTTCACTTTAAAACCTCTCCAATCTTTCTCTCCTTGCTGGTCCCTTATACATGATGAACTCACCTTGACACCCCATGAGGAAGGCCTTAAATCTCTCCTCTGCAGTAGCTTGTATTTTTACTGAATTCTTGAACTAAATCCCAAAAATCTAAATAGTACTGGCAACGCTGAGAAGCTGATGCATTTGTTCCTGCAGGTAACAGCAACAGGACAAAGGGTAATGGTTTTAAACTAAAAGAGGGTAGATTTAGACTAGATATAAGGAAGAAATTTTTTTACAATGAGGGTGGTGAGGCACTGGAACAGGTTGTCCAGAGAGGTGGTAGATGCTCCATCCCTGGAAACATTCAAGGTCAGGCTGGACAGGGCTCTGAGCAACCTGATCTACTTGAAGATGCCACTGCTCATTGCAGGGGGTTGGACTAGATGACCTTTAAAGGTCCCTTCCAACCCAAACCATTCTATGATTCTATGACCAAGCAATTTGACAATATGTTTTTTCACAGGGAAACATGTGCACATGCCTATTTGTATGTAGCCCTATTGGTACACGGAAGAAGTTGTTCAGCCACTCATTCAGGATATTATTATCTGGGGTTTTTTGCCTTGTCTCTGAAATGCTACACACTCCCGACCAATACAGCCATGAAATGCCAGGTAAAGCGGTAGGCTGTGGGTACTCGCTGCTCCAGGGAAGAGCCGTCTGATCCCTCAGCTGTTTCACATCATAAACAGTCATTAAACAGGCCTCAATTTACCATCTGTTTGCTATTTATACCACCACCAGTACTAGCATCTGCTACAGCATAAGCACCTGTTTGCTATACCGCAACCTGAGAGAAGGAAGGGTTGAATCTCCTAGTGACATTTGACTGT
>NW_010136054.1:15125-19335 GCF_000699245.1 Pterocles gutturalis | reverse complement strand
ATAGCACACTTGGCTCCTTCACCCAGATCTCCCCAGGATGAAGAAGCAGCTGTGCAGCTGGATAGGAGCTCCCTGCTCCTATGAAGATCAGTGGTGTACTATTTCCCCCAGGGCATGCACCCCTGCACCCTTGCATGCAAACAGGGATGACAGAGCTCCAACTACACCTCAGCGACAGGTCAGGTCAGTGACACCTTCATAAGAGACAGAAAAGCTAAAGCAGGTAGAGATAGATGGGTGAGATAGATATTCTACCACTGCACTGAGCAAACTTAGAGATAGTGGTTTGAGTTTAATTGATGTTAAGTCACAACATGCTGATGTTTTTAAGATGCCCAGTTAATGGCGGATGCAAAGGGAAGGCCAGCCTTGCTTGCAGAAATTCTTCCAAGGCTCTTATACTGGACATAGTGCATATAATGGACACAACCTCAGGATTTTAGCTAGAGCCTGGTGAAAAAGACCTGCTTCATCATTTAGAGCAAACAGATAAAAATAAGTTTGGAATTTTTTATAAGATATAAATTTGTGTATACGGTTTCAGGAAAGATTAATTTAACAGTAGGAAGCAGAATAAGTCAGGCTGAATATCAATAGAAGGTACGCTAACACAGTAAGATCTCTTAGAAAGTAACTGTGATGTCCAAAGGCAATGTCTTAAGACTTCTAAAGAACAGAATAGACAAAAGTCTAGAAACAGGCATTTCCAGTGGACTACTCATTAAATGACAAGCCATGTGTATTTTTTCATCTGCACAATCACACCAAGACACTTTCCTATAGAAAGGCTGAAGAAGACAAACAGAAAGGAATTAAATGGGACAATAAAGGCTATTCCTACCCATGCCCGTTGCATGACTTTACTCAGTTATATGTATTAGTATTTTGATTTGACAAAGCCTTCGGAGAAGGGCAAATTACAAATTTCCTACAGGGTAACTGTGGTATAATGGGATCCAGGATTAATTCCTCACACCACCATAATATGTTCATCTAATCAGACATTTCTAAGCATCTTAGACTAGGCCCTTCCTCTCTTTTTTTCTGAAGTAGCCTGGAGCCGCTTTCCATCCTCCCTAAGCCCTTTATTCCTCACACATATGCTTTTATTTTCTGACTACCTCAGATATCTATACCCCAACCCACAGTAACTCCCAGTTATTCCTGAACGACCATCACCAGTACCAAGTATCCTGCTCCCCGAAACACTTCTACCCCCATTTCTTGCAAAATCCTATCTCACCTAAGCCCTCAAATCCTCCTGATCCTCCACTCCTGGCTCAGCCACAGGTACCCGGCACCCAGCAGCAGCTAGCTGGCCTCTGGCATCCCTCACTAGACATCCCTTTCCTCACCAGCATTCTATGGGCTCTTCCCATCATCTAAACAAGCAAAAACAGGATTGCAATTTATCAGAGGTTTTTTTTAGCTCCTCCTAAGGTGCACTATAGTCCCTCCCCCACCCACCTAGACAAAAGTGGAGGACTGAACCCAATTTAAGTGCACTCACTTGTGCTATGCTTGTACAACCTTGGGATTTATGTTGCATGGAGAGGAAACTGTGCAAGCCCTTCACAACACAGCAATGGGACCAGTTGCTGGCCGAACATCCCATAGCTTTAGGTGGCTGGCACACTACCCACCTCCAGGCTACATGAGTACAAGGGTGGGAAACACCAATGGAAATAAGTACATAGGATGGGACCTGTGACTAAACACAGTCATCTATAGTAACAATAGTTAGCCTGTGCTCCTTTTCCTGCCACTGCGAAAAAAAAACAGGAATCCTCTAAAGTTTGATTGGAGATAAGTAATCATCTTTCATACTAAAACAGACATCTGAAATAATGCAGACATCTAGCTCCTTAAGAATATCTCTCCCTTGCACTTGGAGCAATTCTGAGCCAAGAGGCTCATCTGCAGCCATCGAAGTTACCTATGAGTAAAATTAGCTGGGGTGAATCCTACCCATCCTGCCTGATGCACTCCACCACAGTGTATTTTAGATTGCTCATTGTCAGCCTGATATTTCAGCACAAACATGAATGTACTTCAGGGGACGGTATTTCCGATTAGGCAGATGAAGATTTTAATTTCAGTTTAAGTGAAATGACTAGGGAGTTCACTCTAATGTTATCCTCCCCTGGTAATAAAAAAAAGATAGCATAGCCATAACAATTCTTCAGCATCTACCAGGTACTTCTGAAGCCCTCAGCTGCAGAATTCGTCTGCAGATTTGGCCAAAGACAGTGGCTGTGTGCTTTCCTGGGGGTCTTTGGGGGGTACCCATCAGTGCACTGTTTCCCTTCACCCCATCCACTCCAAGCACACCCGGGACATCTGTTCATCCTTACAAAATGGGGACAGCACAAGGGAATCTAGCAGAAATTGTACCAGCTAATCCCAAGGGAAAGATTAACTGAAACTCAAGTTGGACCCTTTGTAAACCCTCAAAGTCCAGGCACACATCTCCCCCATCCAAGGACAGGCTGGTTCAGGTTTGTGTTTTCTCTTTTAATCAATTGTGCCCTTGCTGTGCGAGTTCCTGTCTCTGTGACAGAGATCTCTACGGGGTTCTGCCCACTTTTATTACCACCAGAATAGCCTATTGTCACGTACTTTACATAGAGCCTATATTTGGGCAGGTCATAATTGCCCATTTTGAATGTATTACACCACAGTCTCCTGTGATGCCTTTCTCTCCCTGTGGGTAACTCCAGCCATGGATTTTTCAAAACAACAAATCTCAGTTCCTTGAAGGACAACTTTTGAGAAATGGGGCAATGTGCAATCAAAGGAGAGAGACAGGAACCAGTAGGCTTGGTGTTAAAACAAGAATCGTGCTGCTATCCTCAGGGAAGAGCCCTTCACTTTGTATATTCCTATTTTCTCTCACTCTGTCAAAATCCGAATTGATGAAAAGCAGCCGAGAGTCCTTGCCACCACGGCAGGTTTTCAACATTCTGCAGAACTCAGCCCAATATGAAGAAACAATCTTTTTTTCTTCCAGCTTCAGGCAGTTTGAAGCTTGGATATGAAAGAAAAGGCAGAAAGTCTAACACAGGGAAAGGAAATGCATATTTGTGTGGCTTGATAGCTCTTAATTAGTTTTGTAATATTTATACAATGCCCAAAAGCATTGCCAGATCCATTTCTGTAAATATAAATGAATACATAAATGAAATCTTCCCTTTGAAATAAGAACAACAAATTCAAATTGAACAGAAATGTTCCCACCTAGATGTCTGGCTGACTGAAAACTAAGGGTTCATTTTAAAGTGTAGATTTGCTGGTCACCCCTCTCTCAGGGCCATGCAAGCAAACCTGCATTGAGAAAAGGCTGCCTTCTGGCAAAGTCAAGGCTTGAGAACCCACACATTTTTCAAATAATAATTTTCCCCTAAAAAAACACAAGCAAACAAAACCTTTCTTTCCCAATGGAAGTCTTGAAAACAGCATCGTTTCTTCCAGTCAACTGGTTTCATAATCAATAGCTCTACAGCATACAATGGTTAGCTTGCTAATGATGTGCTTTGTGTAAGAGCAGACTTTGTGCTAACAGGCACCCAGGACATGTGTACACTTGCATATACAATTTTAACGCTCAGTGCTAATGTAAGAAATTATATTTTCAGCCTAGATGAGCCGGGGTATTCGCTACAGAACAGCAAGCAGTGTGGTTATGCTGCCATCAAGTGGATAGCCAGCCTACACCTTGCTGAATATTAAATGTCTGTCACAAGCCATAGATAACTGTATTTCAGGGCTGTACTAAAAATTTTGCAGTTTCTTAACACCATACGGACAAACGTCTGCAGTCTCCAGCTGATAAATTATGCATTTGCAGATTAATGGCACAAATTCAACTGTAAACACTCCTAGCGTTTCCGGCAACCTTCAGTTGCCATAATAACATGGGAAAAATCCGTTTGTATGCTCTTCGGACATACAAACATATCATATTTAAAATCCCAAATTATATCAGATGCCTGGTAGACCTAGTGGTAGCACAAGTGGCTTGGGGTCCTTTCAAAATGATGGTGAGAGTGGGGCTCCAAGAAGCCTAGCTCTTGTGATGACACAGAAAGATTTTTCGTCAAGCTGATAGAAAATAATCAAAAATTCCCTATGAACTTTTCGCCAAAAGTTCAGTTACTGTCCAAAGGTTTAGCCCCAGTGAGCACACTGTACTTCATACAAGTTCTGGCAA
>NW_010136054.1:0-15094 GCF_000699245.1 Pterocles gutturalis | reverse complement strand
AATTTTCGGCAAAAAAAAAAAAAAAAAAAAAAAGGGGCAGACACATCTTTTTTTCTGGCATCCTACAACAAAGTTCATCAGAGCTTCTGTCTTCATAGTCTAATCCCACTGAGTAAAAAAATGGAGCTCACTGAGACATGTTGGTTCTCTTAGCCTGAAAAGGTTGCTTAAAACACCATCCCCATTTTTTTCAGAATAGTTTCATGGAATAAAAAAGCTTTATGCTTCTTACATTTATTTCTCAGATAAGATAAACTAAGAATCAGCTTTTTGCCTCCATTCACAAAGCTATTTTCTATACAGATTAGGGAAATATGAACCATATTTGCTAGTGCTTTTTTACCACAGTGCTCTTACTTGGGGGGGGGGGGGGGGTGGAAATAATTTAAAAGCAGAGATACGGACAATACTCCCCTCTAGGGGCAGAAACAGAATTTGCAACATTCAATTAATCTGCATGATTTGCAAACCACATTATCGAAATAAAACAAATAGGGCCTGCCAAATCAAAGACAATGAGAATTATTAAGTCGTTACCTGCAGAGAACACTGCTGCCTATGAAATCTGTCTAAAGAGCTAAAGAGCATGTTGTGTTCCTATATTCATGCAGAAGGCTTTTAATACTTCATGCATATAGAAGCTCATTTATTAAATTTCCCTGGCAGCATATATCCCATCAACTTCTGACCTAGACAACACATCATGAAATGCAATATGCAAAGAATACATTTTTCTTTATAAGTAAACACATGTATCACGAAAATGTATGCACTGACAAGTGCTAAAGCTGGAAGTTTGCTCAGATGATCATACTCAGTATATTTGTAAGTCAAATAATTTGGAAGGTCAGCATTGCCTCAGCTGCTTTCCTCCTCTTCATTCAGGCAGCCAGATGCGAGGTTGCAAAAGCAATTCAGGCATCTCCGTCAATGACAGAGGGTCCAATCCTCCCCACATGGATTACTCCTACGAACAGTCTGGGAAGTGTGCAATTCCTCCTTGGAAACGAGGGGAATGCACAGCTAACAGAGGGCTGTCTCCACATCCCCAGATCCTCAGAGCCGAGTAAACCTGATGGGAGCTACAGAAGATGGGGCTCAATCCTCAGCTAAGACCCAGTAGCTTCAGCCAGTGCACCACTGCCGAGACAAGCAGCTTGCCCCTCAAAAAGCCCAGTGCTGCCTATCTACCTGCTCACAGACACCCATGCTAGGCAGTGTTGCTGAGCTGTTAACCTTCGTTGGGACATGCAAAGGCAGCTGAAGGGGCTAGCTGCATGTCACAGCTACCTCTGCACAAGGTGGGACGGGAGCCTCAAGCCAGCTCACAGCAGAGCATCGCTCACGCTGCTGAAATGCCCATCACGAAAAGCTGCTATCTCTAAAGCAGCCCAGCTCCATGCACATTACAAAAGCAGTCTCCTGTCTTGTGTTTAAACAGAATAGCATAGACACTCTTTTATTTTTAAAGTTATTACTTGCAATAGTGGAAGGAAAGCTATTTTAAAAGCTTTGCGCTAAATTTCTTATCACATACACCATGGTTAGTGGGAATTCATTTCCACACACATGCACACCCACGCACAATACTCTACCAAAAAAAAAAAGGGGGGAGTTGTTGCATGTTTTTTAGGTTACAAAAGCATTCTGTGTCTTTCTGTAGCCTACAAAAACATCAATCCCACAGAGTTTTCCCACTGTGAAAACCAGACAAAAGGGGACTGAGTGAGATGATGAGAAAGTCAGTGTCAAACCCAAATTTTTCTCCACCTGCATATGCTGAGCAGGACACCATTTTTTCCTCAATATAGCTATAGCCTGTGGCACCTTAATGCAACAACACTCTGCTGTGGTCACAGGAGAGGCAGCTCCCCAGAGTAACTCAGACTCAGCAGCAAGCTCATCCAGGTCTCACTCTGCTACCTTGGCCAGCTCAGCTCATTGCCTCACGAATCAGTGCTTTGCTGCATTTCTTTAATGTTGCAAAACCCAGTGCTTGCAAAGAAATAGCATGCCAGCTGCAGATTTGCCACACTACATAACGTTTTGCTCCAGGCTGATGGTGAGCCTAATCTAGACTTTCCTTACACAAGTAACTTACACAGATAATCAGGGATTGCCTCTGCAGCAGTCTCTGGAGTGGTACCAGTGTAGTCCTAGCTGCACTGAGACTGGTTTTAAGGCTGGGGTTACAGATCTTTTTGTGAAAATAAGTTTCTCTGATAGTTATTCTGACCTTTATTCATTTAAAGGGTGTATGTGGTTCCTCACATTGTTTCAGTTTATTACTGCAGAGATCACTATCTTGGGGCTAGTAAGAACAGCAATACACATAGCAGAACAGAAAATAGGGGGGGGGGGGGTTTGCTTCTTTTAAACACAATCTCTATCACGTCTAAGTCTAACTGCACTTAGTGCTAGTGCAGTTACAACTGTGATGGTCTAAAGCTGTAAGGACTTACGTAAGGATATGTAACTTCTCCTAAATCTCTTTGCCTTTCAGAAGGAGGGATTTAACACTAGGGACAAAATAAATAAATAAATAAAACAGGTTGAAAACACCTGAAATAAAGTCTGGGAAGCTTCAGGTGCTTGCGTACAAAAGTGTAATCCTCTCGAGCCCCAAGTCTTAACCACTGGTCCCCAGGAACGAGCTCGGGGCTTGCCCTCCCAATGGACAGCAGCGGGTGTCTGTCAACTCTGCCCCACAGAGCCAGCCCTGCAGCGGGATGGGGGGCTGGTGGTAGCTCAGCTCCTCCCTCCCTTCCTTGGGTGCTGCCTACTGAAAACCTGGGCATCTCAGCACCTAACTTCATGCTCCCGAGCACTTTGCTGGGTCTCAGGCACCAATCTGGGCTCATATGTGAAAAGCTCAGAATAATACTTTGTTACTCAGTAGGTTTTGGCTTTCATTTCTTTTTTGAGTGTTGTCTGTATGACTACGTTCTCAGAGAAAACCCTGCTGAAGATAGACGGCAGTCTTAATTACTACAGGCTAATTACCTTTAAGGAGCAAATTGTTGTACACCAATGTGGGATTTGGCCCGAGAAGAATTCCAGACAATCCTCTAACATTGTCGATATTATATCTTATATCTAGGTTATGCAGTGATGAAGCTTGACAGTATCCTCTAATCAGATGAGAAACATGACCCTGAAGATCTGAGACACTCATTTGCTTCTCTGCGAGTATAATGTGCCAGCTTTGTCTTCAGGAAAGTACTTGCTAAACCAGCTTCACAGTACTGCTAGCTTGTTTCACTTATCCCTGGTTATGGGATAAAAACCAATTATGATTGGTTTTTAGCACTATTAGTGAAATCAAAAGAAATAATAATAAAAGCCCCAAGGGTTCAAGATGTACTGCCCCAGAACAAGATCTCAGTTTCTGGCCTTGGAGATAGTTCTCCTGCAATCAGCTCTGCAGCTGCAAATACAAACAGCAAGAGAGAACAGATCTTCATAAAAAAGCTTCACTGAATCATCAAATCTGTTGAGAACAGGCCTTCTATTTAATCAAAGGAAATATTTAAACACTAGCAGCATTCAGAACCTACAAATTAATTGGTATTTGTAGGCAGCAATTATGTTTTCCATTTTTCTTGATATTCACATTAGTATGTGTGACAGATTGGTTGCCCGGCTCTACTAGGAGTGGGGGTGACGCTCCCCGCAAGTACTTGCAGAGTTGGTTGGGAATCAGCATCAGAAGAAATCGATCCCGGTTATTACCTCATGGTATACAGCAGAGTGCCATCATCCTCCAGGCGCAGAAGTTTGTTTGGGGTTGTCATGTTGTGAGCAATAGACTTCTTGCCATTGTGGAAAAAAGTGTCTGGGGTCCAAATCTTGCTGGCGAGCAGGTTGTTAAGAGGGAGGCGTTGCATAGGTCCTTTGAATCGCAACCTTTCATCTTTCCAGCTTTGTCGGAAAAAAACGTCAATGGTGTATTCCTGGCACAAAGAAACAGTCGAGGAATTGCAGGATCTGAATAGAAGCGATGGTTCCAAAAATGACTTTATCAAAGTAAATACAATAGAGCTGGCAGCCACATGCTCGAACTTACCATTTCTGTGTCTGACACAGGACCAAAACTGGTAACATAGATGTCTGTTTTCACCTGAGTTATTCTCTCTGTAATAAATACAGGCTGTGCATTAGCAATTGCTTTAAGATGCAAAAACGTACTTCTGATGCATTTCTCTATTAACAAATTCGGAATCACTCAAAGATCTCCAATAACTTGAAATTAAGAAGATGTCTGAGGAGGAATTTCATCTCTGACTAAATGTAGTTGTTGACCTCTGGGAGCCCAGGCTCTCTTATAATCAGTGGAAAGAAACAGGCTCTTCAAGGGTGCAATTCCTCTGACCAACAGGTTTTGATCACAGATCATAGAATGGTTTGGGTTGGAAAGGACCTTAAAGATCATCTAGTTTCAACCCCTGTGACATGGGCAGGTACACGTCCCACTAGACCAGGTTGCTCAAAGGCTCATCCAACCTGCCTTGAACACCTCCAGGGACAGGGCAGCCACAACTTCGCTAAATAATCTGTGCCAGTGCCTCACCACCTTCACAGGAAAATATTTATTCCTAGTAGCTAATCTAGATCTAAAGCTCTTTCAGCTGAAAACTGTTACCCCTCATCCTATCACTACACCCCCTGATAAAGAGTGCCTCCCCATCTCTCCTGTAGGCCCCCTTGAAGTACTGGAAGGCTGCTATAAGGTCGCCTCAGAGCCTTCTCTTCTCCAGGCTGAACAACCCCAACTCTCTCAGCCTGCCCTCACAGGAGAGGTGCTCCAGCCCTCTGATCATCTTCATGTCCCTCCTCTGGACTCGCTCCAACAAGTCCATGTCCTCCCTGTGCTGAGGACTCCAGAGCTGGACGCAGTACTCCAGGTGGGGTCTCATGAGGGTAGAGCAGAGCGGAGGGATCACCTCCCTCAACCTGCTGGTCAGGCTTCTTTTGATGCAGCCCAGGACATGGTTGTCTTTCTGGGCTACAAGTGCACATTGCCAGCACATATTCGATACCTACTATAGCATGAGATGAAGTGTGTCTTGGAAAGACCTACTCTCCTCCGCTGGCTTGAGTGATCTGCCCAGTTTCAGACATCTATATTATAGATGTCCACAGTCAGGTGAAATTAATTCTACCCTCAAGACTCTAAGTCTTTCTCGCATCTTTTCAACTCCAGGACTAATTTAATTTAAGAGCAGAAATTTCAGAAGTTAGTTACATAAGATACAAGCATCGAGCCCTATTTTCAAGCGTCTCTGTGTAAAGTGAGAGGAGAAGGAGAGAAAGGGATGAAAGCAATGTGTTGGTCTCATAAGAGGAAGGGGTGGGGGTAGCCAGATTAAAAAAGGGCCAGGAAGAAACATAACAGATGGTTTACACATGCGTAGAAGATGAGAGAAATCTGGGGGATAGAGAGCTGAAGGAGGGCTCAACAAGGTTAGGATGGAAAGCAACTATTCACATGTTATGGTTCAAAAATAGCTCCTGTAGAGGTTATCAAAATGACATATCAATACAGATTTGCTGTAGCTGTCTAAAAATGGATGGTTTGGGGATCTGTTTTTAACAGAGATTTTTGTCACTGGCATAATTTTATACATGCTGACCAGTGAGGGAACCTTGCAGCAACCTGCTAGCACCCTGTCTCGCTTACCTTCGGGAGTAGCAAAAAGAAAAAAAATCCGAACTGTATTCAACTACAGAAAAAAAGCACCACACATGCTCTCCTAACCCAACCTCGGATGACCTGAATGACTGAAAGAAGATGACTTTCAGTGACCCGTTCAGGGCCCCATTTGCCAGGAGACAGATCTACTTTCTGGGCTTTGTTTAGCTAATGAAACGCAACTCCCTCATCAAAGCCCTTGCCAAGAGCAGGTACCCATTTGGGAGAGCACCATGCAGACGATGGTCTCGGATAGCGGGGCACCAGCCACAGAGAAGGTGTTATCCTACCTCCCAGTCCTGGGCGCAGTCGGTTGTCGTAGCCATCCAGCAGACCGTCCAAGATCCTGGTGAATATAGTGATGTTATCATTGGCGTCCTCTTTGCCCGATGCTGTTGGAGTTTGCGAGAAGCTATTTTATGCAAACAAAAAGAAACACGTCAAAAGCCGTGTCAGCTCAAGGGGCTTCAATCTCAAGAGAACTTTGTGAGGGAGCCTCTGCCCTCTCCTGCTGCTCCAGCTGAGCAGCACAGGGAGCTGCGGTGATTCCATCACTGCTACAAGCAGTCATAAACACCTCTCCCTGGAGGAGGAGGACCCAAGGAAGTAGCCATGCCATGGAGGTACAGCCCTGAGGCAACGGGTCAGGGGATGCCTGAGCCCACTGACCCTCTTGCTGTAATTGGCACAGGGAGATCCCAGTCCCCTGCGCTGCCCTGCCCCACCTCAGCCCCACCACTTCCCCAGCATTGGCATTTCTGACAGCTCACTGGGCCAGCAAAAGCTGTTTCCAGTTTTTCCCCAGGTTAACTCTCCAGTCTTTGGAAACTGCATCAGCTGGCAGGGGAGATGCACAAGCAGCACGGGTTTACCTGGGGACATTACTTCAAGTCTGCCTGAAGGTACTCTTTAATCATGCCAAACAGCTTCTAATTTTCACAGTTTATGTAATTTATTGCCAGAACAAAGGATGAACTCTAACCTTATTTGAGGATAACAAACTCCCACTGCATTCAAAAATCCCACCCCAGATCACTGGGGTATATGAAAAAACATACTGCAGTACAGAAAACACAGTTCTTCACTCCTTCTCTCTATTTTGCATAAATTAGTCCTCCCTTGTAGTGTGCAAATAACAGCAACGTGTAGTGGGCCTCTTACCATAGCTTTTGGGCCAGATATGTTTTTATTCTGAACTGTTTTTTATTTCATCATTTTATCCATGGGTCAGAACTAGGAAGCTGCTCACAGCACAACTCTAACTTGCATTTTTAAGTACATTTGATAGAATCATAGAATCATAGAATGGTTTGGGTTGGAAAGGACCTTAAAGATCATCGAGTTCCAACCCCTGTGCCATGGGCAGGGACACTTCCCACTAGACCAGGTTGCTCAAAGCCTCATCCAGCCTGGCCTTGAACACCTCCAGGGATGGGGCATCCACAGCTTCCCTGGGCAACCTGTTCCAGTGTCTAACCATCCTCAGATTTTCATTTAAAGATGCTGAGGAGAATCCCTTGCTTACTAATGCTTTTCCTTACCTAAAGAACAGACACATAAGTTTATCCATAAGCATCCTTCACCTGCAGCAAGCAATGAGCATCTCTTAAGACAGCAAGTTTGCTCACATTCAGTGCTTATGCAAGTTCCAGTCTCTGCTGAAATCACCAACAAACGCTCCAGCTGCGACAGGGCACATCGCCCCACCAGGAATTATACCGTGCCTCATGCACCCTGCCAGCAGACAGGAGTCACTTACACTCCAACAACGTGAACTCAACATGTGCCAGCCACTCAGAGATAAAAAAATGTAAAATAATCCATGTTTATTTACTACCAGTCCCCTGGGAAATAAATCAGTAAATAAACAGAGAAGCTCAAAGCATCCCTCTGAATAGCTTGCCTTGCAGAATGCTTGTAATATATGCATTAGGCTTACCTAACAGAACAGGGTTTATACATAGAAAGACAAGGGACCTCAACCTGCTTTTACCTGCACAAGGTTTACACTATCGGGACCTCATGGACACCCTTGCAATCGATCTGCAAGTTTTAGTGACATGAGTGTCCTGGCCCAGGACAAGCTGCTGGCGGCCACGTAGCCCCTCACAGACGTGGGGACCCCCAGCCCTGCCCCTGTTCCCTTTACAGCTGTTGTGCTTCTGCTGGAAAGGGAAAGGAGCGCAAAGCCTGTCAGTAAAGGGGAGCAAGGCCGGGCTGTGGGGGCTCTGGTCTGACTCCCAGGAAGGCTGAAGCACACGTGAACACCTGGCTGAGGAGGATCCTCGTGGCCCAAGTGCCCTCAGCACTGCTGCGACCCTCAGCAAGCTCAGCGCTGGAGAGCCCAAGGCCACCAAGGAGCTTCTCTTCGCTGCAAGCGGAGGCATAGATGTGAATCTCACCCATTTTTCAGGCCATCCCATCTCCCCATGGTCAAAATACCAAATTAATTCTGTTTCCTGTGCCGTGACCTCAACTTCGAATGGGCTACTGAGGCAGACAATATCGCGGGCATGTTTGGCTACAATGATAGTTAATCCACCAGATGCAAACTGATTACAGAAACATTAGACATCCTTGCAGGCTGGACCATCCAAGACAAAAGACTGTATACTTTTTTGTCAATCATAATCAGAAGGGATTTGCCATGTGAAAGTGAATATTTTCAAGCAACAGCCTAACAAATATGAACAGGAGACACAAGTTACAGAGGCTCATCCTATGCAGTGAGCATAACTAATGCTTTGGTAAAATTCCATTATTCTATTCTAAATACTATTTTAAACTTTTCTCAGTTTCTTTAGGTTCTTTTTTTTTTTTTTCCATAAGAAAGAGATACGTATCATGCTGTTTGCCTGCTTCACCGTATCAATGTAGGAACCCATTTTCATTTTCCAATGCATCTGACAAAGAAGCAGAGATCAAACTCCATTTCATTCCTACAAGTTTCATGAGAAGCGGTGACTAGGCAAGGGGAGAGCGATCTAAATTAGTGCCTCATTAAGTAAAAATGTGAGGTCAGCAGTCATCTATTCCCCCTGGGCCAGTCAGCACACATGTAGCTCAGAAACAGCCTCAGCAAAACCAGCCCACCTCCTCTCTGCTAATTAAGAGATAGAGAGGAAACTTGCAGGGTGATAAGGAAAGATCCTGGGAGAAAAGGAGCACAGAGGTAAAATGTAGGTGTTGCAATGGGAGGTGGGAAAAAGAGATGCTGAACACAGAGCCAGGATTATTGCAAAGGTACGGTGCTGGGGGACACAGGATACAAAGCTTCACTAGTTTCCTCTGCTCTTGAAAAAGCTTGATATTTTTAGTGCTTATGGCTGAATTCAAAGCCAACTGAACTCAGAGGGAAGATTTCCATTGAGCTATTTTTGTGGGGATGGGACAAAATATACTTAGTTCTCTTAACTGCTCCTCTGAATCTAACAAGAGTAATTGGTGTGGCTTCCTTCCATCTCAGCTGTGTACATCTTTCACAGAAATAGTATACAAACCTCAAATGCTGAAATACTTTTATATCTCCACAAGAAAAGCTAATTAATAGATGAAAAAGATGGAGAAATAACTAAGGTGAAGACTCATTTAAAAAGTCTGCACTTCATCTGCAAAACTGCAATCCAGTTCAGATTTTGCAGATCACTTCACCCAAAAAAGAAGGCATCTGATGCTGAATTTTGGAGGAATGTCAGTATCCAGTGAAGTTGCATTTGTAGAGGGATTACTGTTTGCCATTAATGCAAACGATACTTTTTCTTTCACAGAAAAGTCAGCATTTAATTTCTATTTTTGATTTTGCTGGTGAAATAGCGACTCACGTTTTGGAGTAAGTGCTGTGGTTGTCTTTTTTATGACGTGAGACCTTTAAACTGTACTTGCAAAGTACTGTAGCTCTATGAATAGTGAGAAACAGGTGATATCCTAAATTATTTCCACACAGCTAAAGATTAGGTTTTATCAACATATTAGTAGGTAAGCACATTATTGCCTCTCTGCAACCAAAAATGTTTTTATAGCAGACATTTTCTGTTATGGATAAAAATAAACCTAGAAAAAAACCTTAGGAAAATGATAAGAAAATTCAAAGATAATTACATTTAAAGCTCATTACTGAACATAAACTAAACCAACCAGGAATACTTCTCATCACATTTATTTAATATTGCAATTTCAGGGTGACTGAAAAAATCAGAAGCTGCAGAAGGGGCCCATCAGTGTAAAATGTAATAACTCTCTAAAGCTTCTCAGATACCTCTTCCGAGGAGTTCATCATTTACCATTTTGAACATCACTGTCTTTTTTGCCATCTAGTCAAAATCATGACAGGTACTATTCATAGCTTAGTTGTAATAAGAGGAAAACGTATGGTAGGTTTCTGATGCTTTTCCCCAAACTTTAAAAAAAGTAAGAGACACTGGAAAAATAACTGAGGAGTATCTTGCCACTGAAAGCTGTATTTTTTTTTTCTCTCTCCTTTAACAGTAGATTTTCCAATAGCTTGCTTTAATAGATTTAGAATTATACCAGAAGTTCAAATTAACAGTTTGTGGAAAAAATAGTTGAGAACTCACTTGCACACTTTTGGATACTGTCAGTTGGCCAGATATGAAAGGATTTACTTTTCCAAGTTAGCTTCTTACCATCCCTTTCTTACAGATTCTCGAGATATGAAAATGCTGATATTTTGTAAATTTGTGCAATGAAGATTAATTCTTCTGCATCATTAGGACGGGGAAAAGACTGAGTGAAAATAATGAATCTTTAATGGTCTTGGCAGATCCTTAAAGAATAATTTAACTCTTATATTTAGTAAGAGTAGTATTTTACTACCTTCTGGGAATGAGCACTTTGTGAGCCGTGCAACAAAAGCCTGTTTTTCACAGGGTGACGTCTTACCGTCCTCACCCCCTTGCACCTTAACGCTCCTTTTTCAATATCCTGAATTTCTCCCAGGGTCATTAAACACCTCCCAGTACTCTGAGCTGCCCAGGTCGCTGACCTGCAGCTTCCCTAGGAGACAATGTGTGCCAAGGGGTGGTCCTGCACCAAGCACGTGCTGTATGGCTGCAGGTACATGCCTGCTCTTTGGCCAGCTGGCAGGCCAAGCGAAACAGAGATGCTGAAGCTGTAGCTTTCTGTTCAGCAGAGGGATTGACTGATGCCTGTCTTCCTTCTCCAAGTAGTTCTAGGTACCTGCTTAGCTTTTTTTGAACCCATTAGACAATATTAATAATTGGAAAACAATCTGGAGACATGAAGAAGGAAAGGAAAACAGGATAAAAAACATAAATAGACAAGCATGACTGCATAAGGATATGATAATTGTTACAAAACTTGTCTTAAAAATATGAGGAAGAACTCCCTAGCATCTGCAAGTACTTGGAAAGAGATAACCCAGCAGAACTAACTGCTATGGGCTGCAGAGACTAACTTGAAATAACAGCCTGAAGGAGGGGTATGTTTAGCCTAAACAGCAGGATTGTGGTCTTAGTGATAAGGGCTGTGAGCTAGTGGAAAAGTATGTGAAACTACAGACACGCCACAGACTGAATTCTTACAGTGTACAGAGAAGTGTTGCATTGGCTATATTTAATTGGGATCTTCTGTTTTCCGTGTTTCTACTATTATAAATATTATTAGCAGATGGCAACTAAACTGTGGGTACACCAACAACATCCGTCCCCGTTGGTTTTGGCTCTTGGGCAGATTTCTGATATTGCACATCCAAAATGCAAATGCACAGGGACTGTGCGTCACCAGCATGTCCCCAGAGATGTGCCTGTGGACAGTCTGGGGCTTGCAAAAAAAGTCAGGATGCGGTAACATTGGCCAGCATGGGGCCGACCGTGTGCTACCTCATCTCAGGGAGATCTTGGTGCAGGCAGCCACCCATGGTGCCGACCTTCGCGGGGGGCTCCCCACTCCCTTGCCCCCCACTATGGGGGCTCCTGACAGCCCGTAAGGAGTCAGACTCTTGTATCATTTGAAAACACTCTTCATGGTTATCTCTGACTGTTAATTATTCTCTAGCTCTACTACTAATGTTTACTTTCAAGACCATTGTGAACTATCTTGAAATGCTTCAGTAAAATACCTTAACTCATTAGAGAATTATACAACTCAAGGCTGAATTCAAGTGAGATTGAAAAAGCCTTGGCTCGTGCTGGGCTGTTCCTGCAGAAGTAGACTCATAAAACTGTTACACCAACAACAGTGGGGGGCTTCGCATACTCTTCTCATTTCATCTATATCCTTGAATCTCAATTCAGTGATTTTTCTTTAAACAACTTTACCAACTATGCCTACAGTCCTTCTCTACCGCCTATTGATGTGGATAACTCTCGACAGTCATTCCACATTTATGATAAACATTAATCACAGACTTTTGCTGAGATTTCTGAAGTAGCCTAGGAGACTGAAATACATAATTCCTGTTTATTTTACCAGGCATTTTGCATCAAAATCCCCCAAGGTGGCTTTGACTATGTCAACAAAAATGGTATTTATGATTTAGTATAAATATGGAAGGACTATGGAGAAACCTAGACAAATCTCTGCCTTGATCTGTAATGGCCTACTGCATTTTGCTTTTTAATTTGTGCTCATTTGACCAATCATTGTTATCTAGCACATTGCAAAATGCACTGCAATGTAACAGCACAGTCCAAACACGGATGAAGCTAATAAAGAAGAACCTGGTAGCAACAGCAAGTATTATCAGTATTAGATTCTTGCTGTTAATATACAAGCCTACGTGTAAATTGTACTGTTCTGTCCTGAAGAGTCAGTCCCAAAGCACTTAGCAAATTACACTCTGAAACTGCTTCTGCCTCTGAAACTGAAGCACTGGAGCATCCTCTGCCTTTTGAGCAGGGTCAAAATTCAGCCCTCAGGCAGCATGTGAATGGTGCAACAAATTGGAGCTGCTTATCTCTGCAGGCCCGGACTAAAATTACTAGATCAGAAATTGGGGGGGTGGGTGAAGAGAGGTTACGTGATGATCTCATTTTAGTGCACAGAAGCTTTTTGAGTAACTTGCAGAAAACAAGTGTCCTCGTTTCCCCTAATTGTCTTGTTCTGATTATCTGCCAGGTTACAGTTCACACCAATTCCTACCTGGGACTTAGACTCAGTATTTGCTTTGGAGTCGAGAGGGAGAGTTAAACCCTTTTTTTTTTTTTGCATCCTCACCTATCTGTTCTTCTGTTGGAGGAGTAACACAGTTAAAAGACCCCACACCAAACAGGTCATCCTCAACTATTGCAATGTGCTGCCTTCTGCAGGGATGCTGGACAATCAGGAAGGCGTTAAGGTTGTAGTCCTCAGGATCTTCTCAATGTGGTAACAACATTGTCAAATTACAGTCATGGCAAGACAAGTTTAAAACCAGTCCCACACTATCAACGCCCTCTTTATTTTTGTCACAAAGTCCAGGGAGAGTTTTGCCTTAGACCACAGTGAAAGCAGGACTGAGCTTTTCCAAGGTGAATAAATCAGTGTGCGGTCCTACAAACATTCATATAGGCCACTGTGGTCACAGGCTTCCGCCTGCCTACATAGAACACACGCTGGAGGCAAGGCCAAGTTTTGTTTACAGCAAAGACAGTCATCATTCAAAGTTTGGTTTTTTTCCTAGTTCCAATCTGGAAAAAAATCACTTTGCTTGGAATCAGAAACTGATTTGCATCTCCATTTTGTATCTTCTTATAGCAAAGAATTGATGGGTGTGCTTGTGAATCAGCACGTTGGGAGGATTCATCTTTCTTCTGGTGAAATCATAAATAATTGTTCTCCTCCACACAGAAGAATCAACCTACATTTCCAGAGCACTTGCAAAACACTTTTTCTAGACTCCATTGCATAGCTCGATTTTGGAAAGTTCATAAGATCTCTGGGTTTAGGAAAAAACATACAAATATGGGTTTTCTGTTTGTTTTCTTTTTTTTTTTTTTTTTCTAAGAGCTATAGTAGGAGTATTTCTTCAATACTTTTCAGAATATCACTGTAAGGAAAGCATCCAAAGCAAAAATAAGGAAACAGAATTCCTCGCTACATGCTTCAGGGAAACACAATTTCTAATCATTTTAAGCAAGTTTCAAACTCAGCCATCCTTCTGATCAGTCACAATCTTAGCTTACTCCCTAGGAAAGCCTGTACCAGCTAGCAGCATGCACCGAGTACTGCTGCTGCAAGCTTGCACTGCTGCCTATAGCCTGCACCTGCCAGGTGAGAGGGAAGGTGCAAGCCATCCTCACCGCAGCCCCCCAGGCAGGCAGTACCACAGTCCTTGGCTATGCTGTGCCTGGGTCAGAGCCCTGAGCAGCTGTAGGCCTGGTCTGAGCCCCCCAAGTCTTGCCGCAACAGTGTTATGGGTGCAAAGAACCGATACCAGACAGTAAATCTGAGCAGGAAAGCAAATCGCTCCCTTCCCCCTGACACCAGCAGGTGAAGATGAAATGCAAAGCCCACTTGTTTTGTTCGGCTGCTCCGCACCACACAGAGCCAAGGTTTTTCATTTCCTTAAAAAACCCACCACAAAAATTCAAACATAATTGGCAACTCACCCGAAGTGGCTGGCTAAACTCATGGAAACGCAGAAGAGGAAGAAGTTTTTGATCATGATAAAGCCAGAGACCATCCCATTGTCCATTCCAGAGGAGGGAAGGAACGCAGGTGGTTGCTTTGGTAAAGGTGCAGCTGCTCACTTCGTTCTTACGCTGCAACAATACAAAAAAACCCATAAATTATTACACAGACAAAGAGGAGGATAGGCGAGTTCACCTAACACCGCATCTTCTGCTATCTGTGTTTTTCACAAACTTATCTCGGCTTATGTAAACATCAGCTGTTTATGTAAAATTGTATATCTTCAAGGACATGTTTTACCTTCTGCTGACAGCAAACTGCAAAGCAGGAAAAATTCTTACTGGCCCAGTTTTCCCTTATATTCCTCCGTGATATAAGTAACTAAAGAAATAGTCACCATTTTCCAAATGCCAGTTTCGACCCTTTACCTATTTCAACAACTTCCACACGCCTGCAAACCCAGAGCTGTGTGCAGCCTCCGCATCCCTTCCTTCCATCGCAGTTTTTTTCCCATTAGATACCAGGCTTCCCTTTCCAAAATCCCAGTTGAAATGCCAAGAAACACCTACTGCTTCTTGGAATTCACGCTACTGATGCACGGCTTAGCAAAAAGAGGGTGGGATGGGGTGAGGGGGGGGGACGGGGACTAAAAAGTGACCTTCCTCTCAAAGGCACATAAACCTCACACTAGCACG
Source organism: Pterocles gutturalis (assembly GCF_000699245.1). Lineage (NCBI taxonomy): Eukaryota > Metazoa > Chordata > Aves > Pterocliformes > Pteroclidae > Pterocles > Pterocles gutturalis. Next base: position 118 of record NW_010136054.1, on the reverse strand, counting down.
AAGAATGACAGTAATGTAGCTGCTCCAGCGACTGCCGATTTTCGGATACCTGCCTCAGCGACCAGATCATCAGTGTCAGCATTGTGCACTAATGCTTTCCTCTGTGCCCTATTAAAAA